>NW_022196912.1:59824602-59846475 GCF_008632895.1 Mastomys coucha
ATGTTGAACATTTCTTTAGGTGCTTCTCAGCCATTTGGTGTTCATCAATTGAGAATTCTTTGTTTAGTAAAGCATATTCTTATATTTCTATTTGCTATTGATATATCTTCTTTTCTCCAATATCTATTTTTTTTTACTATTTTTCAATTAAAATAATTTACTTTTATATTGTTGAGTGGTATAAAATATATTCTAGACACAAGTTCTTTATAAAGATATTAATATCTGCAAGTAATTTTCTTCTTTTAGGTTATCTTTTAAATTTCTTTTTCATTTAAGATTTCTTTTTCTTTTCTTCTTCTCTCTCTCCCTTCCTATCTCCCTCTCTATCCCCTACCTCTGTCACCAAATATTGAATCTAGGTCCTTGTACGTACATATTAGAGCTCTGCCACTAAGGTACACCTCCAGCCCTTTTCCAATCTTTTATTTAGAGAGAGGGTCTCCCTGAGCTGCCCAGTTCAACCTGGAACTTGAGGTCCCCTGAAGTAGTCTTCTGCGATGTGGATTAAAGGCTTACAGCTCCTCTTTCATTTTCTTGGTTGCATCTTCTGAAGCACAGAAGTTACTAATTTTGATGAAATTCAGGTATTACATTTTTCTTTTGTTGCTTGTGATTTTTGTCTTAAATCTAATGATCCATTTCCTTACCCAGAGTCATCAAAATGTACTTCTAAGAACTTTCCCATGAAATGCTAACGCCACCTTTTTAACTTTGTGAAAAGATGCACTTAAAGACAATGATAGGTTTTGCATTAAATTAATAGGAAATGTAGGGAAAAGCCCATCTTTTCATTGTTTAAAACAGTCTTGCTTTGTACTCAGGCTGACTTTGACTCAGTCTGTAGACCAAGCAAGCTTGAACTCTTAGGCCTGTCCCCTTTCTCAGCCTCCTGAATGCTGTGGTACCGGCAGATACCACCACGCTTTGCTGGAAAAATTGTATCTCAATGATACCAAATGTTAATGTTGAGTGCTTTTTATGTTCAACTTTTGTTCAGTATCTCTCAGCACATTGCACAGATCTTAGATCTTATATCCTAATTTTTTAAGTAGGTTTTTGGTTTTTTTGTAATATTGTTGTGACTCTCAAATTCCTTCCTTCATATTGTTATTTATTGTCAGTCATTACTGAAATGAAATGGGTTTTCATATATTAATCTCATGATTATGTAGCTTTGCTTGACTCTGTTTCTAAGGCGTGAGCTTTTTTGTGTGACTCTCTTAGGATTTCCAACACCATGGCATAGCAGGCCTAAGGCAGCTCTCAGTCTTACCATCAAGTTTTAACTAGATGCTCTAATACAATGCTTGCTAAGACCGTGGAGAGTAGAGAACCTTACCCTGACTTCAGTTTTGAAAGAAAAACATTCATTTTTTTCATATAAATATACAAACTATTGATTTCTCATAAACCATTTTTCTGATTGATGAATTTATTTCTATTTCTAGCTTGTTGAGGATGTTTGTCATGAAGATGTATTGTGTTCTGAATACACTTTCTCAACATCGCACTATTAGTGAGTTTTTGTCGTTTATGCTACTAATATAGTCTATTACTCTAATCAACATTTTTTAAATCTTAAAACAAACTTGCATTTCTGCAATATAACCCATGTGGTCATCTTAAACAATCATGCTATGCAGTAATTATCTCAGGCCATTAACATTTTGTTACGGATATTTGCTTCTGTGCTCCTGAGGGATGCTGATATGCAATTTTAGATTCTTGTCATGACTTGGTCTGATTTGGATGCTAGAGTGATGCTATCCTCATTGATTAGGTTCAGAAGTCAGTCCTTTATTTTCTCAAGAATAAGCTTGTGAAGAATTTGTACTGTTGATTCTGTATGGGTTTACATTAAAGTCATCTGGGCTTGGAAAGTTGAGTAGTTCTTGTTTATTAATTCTTAAAGGATGAGGCAAAGGCTCTAGAGTGCATTTTTTCTAATAACAACAACCCTCCCAAACAGACAGACAGACAAACAAACAAACAAAAAAACCTGCTAAGAGAAAAGTTAAATAAATCACCAGAAGTGGTAAAGGGTAAGAGAGACATTGTGTGTGTATTCATGAAGACTTGCTTACTAGAGTAAGTGAGCCCCCAAATAAATATGAAGTACATTATTCTGAAGATATATTTCTTTCTCAAACCACATTTGAAGGTGTGACAGATAAAGTATAGAGACAAGGGGATTTTCATAGTAGCTAGAGCATTATTCAACTCAATTGGTACTGCTTGCAATGACTTGTATTTCCTCAGATGAGCTGATTAAGTTCTAGAAGCCTCAGTTTCTCCAGTAGTATGATAGGGATTATAAGGATTAAATGAGATAATAAAAAATATGTAGGGCAATGCTGGTGTATGAGCAAAGTCTCCAATGAAGTGTCAGTTCTCCTCATGTAGACATATCAAGTGATTACCACTGACTTTTTTTTTTCTTAAAGGATGAGGCAAAGGCTCTAGAGTGTATTTTTTTCTAATAACAACAACCCCCCCAAACAGACAGACAGACAGACAAACAAACAAACAAAAAACCTGCTAAGAGAAAAGTTAAATAAATCACCAGAAGTGGTAAAGGGTAAGAGAGACATTGTAGGACACTGAGCACAGAACTATAGTCTACTAATGAGGTGAGCATTAGATTCTGAAGGAGAAACAACCTTGACAAGAGAGGCCAATAACACATCAATGGATTCTTAGTCCCACCTAAAATGGAGGGATGCTGGTGACAGGGGCTATTTATCATGTCTTTGCCACCTCAGTACTGCCCTTCCCAATTTCTGTTGATGACAGTTGCTCTGGCATTAGCTCTGGAAGGTGGCTTTTGCTCTGACCCATCAGAGACCAGAATGGATCCCCAGGTACAGGCTGTCACTATAAGTCTTGCCTATGCTGATTTCACAGGAGCTTGAGGAATGCAGAATGGCACTGTATTCCCGGGTCAGTTATTATATTCTGTACTCCTTCTGCTAGTTATGTACTCATCCCCCAAATAGTTTTACCATGAAAGCACTAACACTCAGATCCAGAGCAGCCATTCTCAATCTTGCAAGGACAGCTAAGATCCTAGGAGCCTAAGTGATTTCTCTAAGATCACAGAACAGTTGTATGGAAGCGACAGCATTCATGTCTGAACGATTTGCCCCGGGATCAACCTAGCTGCTTGGATTTTCACAGAGTTCATCAGCGGACCCAAGTGTGGGTTATAAATATGCAGAGTGACAACTTTCAGATTCTATAAGATCATTTCTCTCACAGTGTGCCTACTTATTCAAGAAAGTGGACTAAAAAATTCAAGAACATCAGAAGAAAGATTTCAGAAAAAGTATAACTAAATAGACTGTCTAGGTCCACCAGTAGGGTAATTTAAAAAAATATTTATAGTATCTCTTGATATACAGTCAACAAATATGCTCAACAGAGGTGTGTCTGGGAGTAGCGCTATGAAAACTCGCAGGGTTTGAGTGTAAATTAGGGCAGCAGGTCAAGAATTAAGTGCTAAATCCAACACACCATGTAAACTCCTTCAAGTAATAAATGGTATCAAGCATACCAGGCACCCATTTCCCAAAGAGGCTCTTCAATGTTACCTGTGAAAAGCAGCACTAGAAGATTTTTCAGCAGGCACATGCATCATTTAAAGATAGGTATGTTCCATAAAGTGCACCACATGGCAATTTTGTTGTGCAAACGTCATAGATTGAACATATGCAGACCTTGGTATTATAGATCTGTCACTTCATGTGGCCTCCTGATGCAATGAGTAGACACAGTGAGCATAAGATGCATGGGCCATGATCCAAATAGCAGCGTGCTGTTTTACAACAGACTTTGCTTTTAGGAAGTTAAGGGTGTACTGGGAAACAAAGATAACATTTGTATAATTCATAGGCATAGTTATTTATCAATACGTATTGTATATTGTCTAGAGCTGTATATGCCATACTGTCAGTGCAGTGGGCTTGTTTAGGTCCACTCCCACAATCTTATGAGTAAAGCAATAATCCTTCCTGATTATTACAGATTCTGGATAGGCAGCCTTGGCAATGTGGTTAGGGTGGACTGCTGTGCTTCTCCTTGGGCCTTGGGCTCTTGAGTAAAAGACAGGGAGTGAAAGTCAAGTAAATGTCAAGTCTGATTCTCAAACTTGACTGTGAACCTGGATTGTTCAGTCATCTTATTAAAATTCCGAAAATTCACCTTTCGTACTATGCGGTGACCTGATCTACATTTCTAGTGAATAAACTCCTAAGCGATGGCCATGGTGCTGGTCCTCAGATCATACTGGGTGTAAGATTCTAGACCTCACTGCGTGAACTACAACACTCTGGCTTCTTTAAGACCCAGCACCTACATTCAGAACCTGTGTAGCTATCTGAAGACTGACAGCAGCTGGTGTATGCTTCTGTATGCTAGAGAGGGAGCTGGAAGCGAGTTGGGGGCCAGGGTCCAGTTGTATTGTTAGTTGGGGGGCCAGGGTCCAGTTGTATTGTTAGTTGGGGGCCAGTTGTATTGTTAGTTGGGGGCCAGTTGTATTGTTACTGGAGAATGTGGGGAACAAAGACTGGAAAGCTTCCATTTTTATCTGGAATTCTATACTCAGAAGCATAATAGCCCTGGGGGTGTAGAACTGAGCTAGAGTGGGAAGGCAAGGCAGCCTCCACTGGTAATCTTAATAGTTTGTGAGCACCGCATCGAAGCTTTGGGAAGAGTTACGTAGACTTTGGAACCTAACACAATATAAACCAATCCTAGCTTTCCATTCTCTGTTCTTTTAATCTGTATTATGATTATTGTCTACAAGAACACTTCTACTTTATCTTTTATATGAATGCTGAATACTTCAAAGCATGTGGGTGAAGTTTCAACAGGCTTGTTCTGGTGTCTTTGGTAACTGTGAGAATCCTTTTTCTAACTGCCTGTTTAGTGTAAGACATGTCTTACCCCAGTACTCATGGTTTGGTAGAAATTGATTGTCTTTTTATTTTTTTATTTTTTTTGAGCCTTCATGTGGTTGGGAATTGAAGTTTTAGTACCTCTGCTTGCTCCGGTCAACCTGTTCGCTCCGGCCCAAAGATTTATTTATTATTATATACTGTATATTATTATCGTACACTGTAGCTGTCTTCAGCCGTGCCAGAAGAGGGCGTCAGATCTCATTATGGGTGGTTGTGAGCCACCATGTGGTTGCTGGGATTTGAACTCAGGACCTTTGGAAGAGCAGTCAGTGCTCTTACCCGATAAGCCATCTCGCCAGCCCAGAAATTGTCTTGAGATGTCAATTCTTTAAACAACAAGAAGAGCAGGCCAGGTACAGTAGTGTACATCTGTATTTCCAGCACTTTGGAGGCTGAAGCAGGAGAGTGAGTGCAAGTTTCAGGCCAACAAAGACTGTATAGGGAGGTCTTGCATCACTAAACAATCAAACAAGTTGATAGGTATCATTTGTCATAGCTCTGAAGATCTAGTGGAAGTAGCCAGTGCTTGCCATTAGTGGTATGTTTGTCAGCAAAATTGAAAAATTAACATCATTAACCTTCCTGTATTGTTATTAAGTTCTTGTAGTAAGGTGGACAGAGTACATAGAGGTAAAAGGCTCATAGATGAGATGGTAATTGCTCCATCAGGACAACCCATGCAAAACAGTGGTCAGAGAAACTTAGCAAAAAACACAAATAGCTGTCCACTGCCATTCTGAAAAATCTTTCCTTAGCATCACTTCCTCTTACACTTCTTCCTTTCCTACCCGCACAACTAATCTTCCATCTTAGCTTGTCATTTTAGATAAAGAAGTGCCAAGCATTTAATCCAGCACCACTCAGAAAAGCCAAGTCACCTTGGCCTCCACCTCTTGGTTTGGCTAACATGACCTTGAATGAATCTTTTAAACTAACTTTTGGCAATTTTGCCTTGCCCTGCTTTGGTTTATGACGTTTCTTTCTTTAATTCTGTGAGTTTAATGCTGCTCTTGTCTTCTGCACTCTTGACAGGAATTATGAGTCATGATCAAAACTAAAGACAGTAGTCAATTGTTGAAAAGTTGCTGCGGCCTTTGACCAGTGTCACATGAGCCCTGAATTGCTTAAATGAAGCATGTCTGCAGTTAGCGGGTGCTGATGTTGGCATCTTAGAACCAGTGACAGAGGAAGTAGCTTAATTGTGTAGAGAGAGCATTGGGTGCAGAGTCACCAGGCATTGCCTGGATTTGAGTCAGCCAAGAGAAAAAATAATCTCAGGCAAGCCAGGCTCTCTGAACTTTCTTCTTCCTGACGTAAACAATGCTCAGTCTTCTTAGGACTGTTATGTAGAGAAAATGAGATAATAAATCAGAAACATGAAAGAGTGAAGCAAATACTAATAGTTTCTTTATTCACTTAGCAAATATGTACAATCAAGATCTGAGTGATTCTTTTTTTTTAAGATTTATTTATTTATTTTATGTATATGAGGACACACTGTAGCTGTACAGATAGTTGTGAGCCTTCACCTGGTTGTTGGGGATTGACTTTTAGGACCTCTCTTTGCTCCAGTCAACCCCGCTTACTCTGGTCAACCCCGCTTGCTCAGTCCCTACTCACTCCGGCCCAAAGATTTATTTATTATTATAAATAAGTACACTGTAGCTGTCTTTGGATGCACCAGAAGAAGGCATCAGATCTCATTACTGGTGGTTGTGAGCCACTCTGTGGTTGCTGGGATTTGAACTCAGGACCTTTGGAAGAGCAGTTGGTGCTCTTACCCGCTGAGCCATCTCACCAGCCCCCGATCTGAGTGATTCTTATCACTCCTACCACATTAGGAGACACTGAGGTCACCCGTGAGCTTAATCTCTTTAAGTTCTTATAATGCAGAGGAGAGATGAGCCTATGAGCAAATCTTTATAGTGCAATGAGAGTGAATTCATAATTTCAACAGCTACAGAATACTTTGAGAACAGAAATGACTATGGCTGCCTATGTCAAGGGATGTCATTAAAACCATTGCAACATAATACTTGACCCAGTGCTTTGAAGAGTAGCTGACCAGAAAGGCATAGAGCTGTGGTAGTGTTTGACATTTTTATGTGGAACAACTGCCCATGTCCCGTTTTGTGCAAACATTGTGTAGGTTAAAAGCTTGTTGTTTTGTGTCTCAATCACGCAAAATGGACCTGTTCCCTACCACAACCCAGATTTGCTTTAGTTCAGCCCATGACAACTCATTCCTTAGATCAGAATCCTTTACAGAATTCTTTCTTCCTTCCATAATTCATATCTAATTTGCCTACTTCCAGAATATACAGAGTCTGACCACTTCTCAGCACTGTCATCCACTCTGTCCTGGATCAAGCCATTATTGCCCCATGACTTACTCTCAGCGCTGCCTTCTGATTTCCTTCCATCTTAGTACTTCATTATTCTCATTCTAGCCAACTGGGTGTTTCAAATGTACAAGTAAGGTCTTTCAACTCTCAATTATGCAGCATAGCAAACAGTTGCTCTCAAAGTATTGAAAAATGTTTACTAATAAAGAACAAAATCTTATAGGACACTATTGCATGCTACCCTCCTTACCTGTCTGGCCTGCCTTTTCCATGCTGCTTAGCCTCGACCTCATCAGGCCTTGCTCTTCCCAGGGAACTTAGTGTTTGCTAGGTGCTACCTGGAACCCTCTTTCCAGTTCTGCATATCTGTTCTGGTCCCCCCCCCATTTCTTTCTTCAGATGAAAAATGTCAATGTAATCCTCCCCTCTTTTTTTCTTCAGATCATAGTTTTTCAATGACACTTAATGTGGTCACCTTATTTAGATCACCACTCTACCTCTTTCTCCTGATTCCGTGTACTTAACTATAAAGGTTTTTGTTGTTATTGTCGTCGTCGTTGTTGTTGTTTTCATTTTTTCATAGGACTTACTACCACTTTTTGAATACTGTATAATTTTCTTATTTACTCTTGGTAGGAATGTAAACTTCATGGGACATAGATATTAATGTCTCTAACACATAAAACAGACTCAACACACATTAAATACCTGATAAATGCTTGCTGAGTGAATAAATGAAACCAGTGCTGGCATGACATTAATGGATTTACTCATTTCAGGAAATACTAATGGGCATCTCTGAAACAGTTGGTCTGGAAGAGCCATGAAAGGTCTCCAATAAGGAGAACAGACTAAATCTTTCTTTGATGTGGGGAGAATCCATTTAAAATAATCAACTGGGTTAAAGAGGAAGTGTCATTTACATTGGATCATAGTTTTCTTTTGCAATTGAATTAAAAATATTACATTTTATGAATTGAACCCTTAGTACTTAATGTATATTTTAATGGTTCCTCCCATTTAAAACAAAACAAAACAACTTTCATGAGGCCACAGAGTTTCTTCCTTATAGACTGCAGAGCTGGATTGCTGGCCAGTACTTGGAAGCTTTTTCTAAAAGGAAGGAAAATTTTTCTTCATGTTCTTTTTTTACTTTATTTTATTTTTTTGCTTCTGTTTTCTTCTTCCAACATCCATACAAGAACTGAAAACTGAGTGTAAATGAAGCCGTGAGTAAGAGGGTCTAAGAAATGCCCAGAATAGAAAGCAAAGGAGCCCCATCCTGTCTGAAACATGCCTACTGAACTCCATGAAATTGCTTGCTGGTGTCAAGGAGAATGTTTGTGGAGCTATTGTCTCTGCCTATTGCGGTCCCACACACAGAGGGGAAGCTTCTCTGCTGGAATGCCCCGGTGCTTAGCGACCATGGTGCTCAAATCTGTTTGATTTTTAACTTTTCTTGCCTTCTGTCCTATCCCCTTCTCTCCTTTTCTTTTGTGCAAGGACCTCACGATCCCTTTGCTTTGCAGTCTTTGTGAGTTTATTCACAAGAACGTATAGCCTTTTTACAAGCCGAAGGGTCACATGTACAAAGCCCTGGTTCCTTGATTTTCCTTAAAACAGGCCTTATGGGGAAACAATGCACAAAAAGGCAAGCATCTGTATACTTTCATTTATATAATATGAATATATTTAGGCACAAATGATGAGAGCATTTAATCAACTTTTTTTTTAACCACTTTGTGCTCCACCGTGTCTTTTCTCTGGTTTTAGTCATCCATCACAAAGCCCATTTGTCATCAGTGACCCATGACCCCTTTTTATTATACATACTCCAAAAGGTCATGGATGTTGAATTCATGGTAAAGGAGACATTTCATTTTCCTAATTTGTAGCTTGTGAGACCACAGGGGAATCTTAAAATTTGATTGATGATTAATCACTCAAATAAAGAGGCATATGGCAGGAAAATAGTTAACAAATAAATTGGGAGCAAGATTGAATTAACTTTGGTGGGGTTTCTCTGTGTTTCAATTTTAAAGTGATCACAGTCATTTTAATTTCCAGACTCCATTTTCATTCTACATACAGAACTGAAATTTTTAATTTTTAAATTGGTGCTTTTTTTTAAAGAGAAGATCTTGAAGTCTTAATTTCTTCCCCCTCTCTCTTAATGTGTGTGTGTAAAGGATACATATACATATATATGTAGATATAGATATATTATTTCAAATATTTTGAATGAAGTAAGTAATCATAGTAGTAATACATTTATTTCTTTTTTCCCAATAGTAAATTGGTAGTATTTGTGATTAGCAATTATCATGAAAGTATTTATTTGTTTTCCAATAGTGAAATCATAATGAAAACAAGCAATGTATATGGCAAAAATAATTGTCTTAGAATCTTGGACATCTTAGGCTTAACAATTCATAATTACATTTATTAAAAATTTAACACTTTATTGCAAGGGCATGTGTGTTTGCGACTTCACTTGCAAATTGCTTTTGTACATATTAGCTGCATATTCACCTTTGATTACATTTAATCCCTCCAATAATACTTACAAATGGGGTAGACAATTTTAGCCCAACTTAACAGAGGAGTGACTGAACTAGAATCATGCCATGCCGAGGCTATATCATGGCGAAGAGACACTGTCAGGAGGCCAGATTCTTTTCTCCATCCTCTGTTTTCCCCACAGTTTTCTGCCTTATTCTTCCTGCTAGTCAGGGTCTTCTGCTCAAGGGCTTAACTATGCCTGCGGTTCTCACAGAGGTGTTCTCTCAAGCTGTGACCATGAGTACCACCTGGGGACTTATTAGCTGTCCTAGTCCACTATCTCTCTCCCCCCACTTACCAGTGAGACATTGGAGGAGGGGCTCAGCTATCTACTTGAAATAAGTCTTACAGGTGATTTAGATGGAAACTGAAGTTTGAGAACTGAAGAACTTAAGAAAGTGTTTTGTTGTCGTTTTGCCAATTAAAACTTAGGGAAGACAGTTTATTTCTCAGTGAGCCAATTAGAGTCACTGTGGGAGTCATGGGGACTGTTTGCCTTCTAGGAGCTCATTTAGTAGGCGACAGAGGACTAATGGACCAGAAACAGTAATACCTGCATGTCCAATTCACTCATTAGATGCAGGGTCATGGAGAAGGGAGAGGCTACACAGCTGGATCTTAAGGGAAGTGAGTGTCCCTGGGAACTAGCTATAGCTAGAGAGGGCTTCCTGGAAGAAGAGGAAATGGAGAAGGATTTTTGAGGTGCCTTGAGATTTGAAGTGAGAATATAAATGCAGGGATCCCAGAAGGATGACTTATTTGTGAAACACTGGAGACTACTGGCGTGAGTGCAGCAGGGCTTTTGTGCTAGGAACAGAGAGAAATGGACTGATGATGAAGAAAACAAATGAATATGAACTTCCTCAGCCAGAGGTCGGGGCAGCATCAAGCAATGGCAGCAATAGCAGATTTTGATCACATAATGGAGAATGAAAGCCCATGGAGGGAGTGTGGACCTTCTATGTGTAGGCAGGGTCTGTGTAAGATTTGAAATTTTGACATGTTTGAATAGTTTTTGACCCTCCTTGAATACTTGTGGGCTTTGAAGTGAGGTCTGAGATATTCAGAATACAACAAATAATACAAAAACACTTATTTTGGGCCAGGACAATAATTACATGCTTTTCTTGCTGAACAAAAATAAACTAGCTGGGCAGTGGTGGTGCATGCCTTTAATCCCAGCACTTGGGAGGCAGAGACAGGCAGATTTCAGAGTTCGAGGCCAGCCTGGTCTACAGAGTGAGTTCCAGAACAGCAAGGGCTATACAGAGAAACCCTGTCTTGAAAAAACAATAAATAAGCAGACAAACAAACTAGTGTGTTCTTTATTTAGATTATATGGCAGCTGGTGTAAATCTGCTAAGGGGAAAGTTGTAGCACTGGTGATTAGCAATTATCATGAAATGACAGGACCTCCTCTGTTCAACAAAGCTGGCTACCTGCCTTATCTTAGTCCTTGTAATTGTGATGGGTAAGCTTCACCTCCACCCCAAATACTGCTTCTGCTCAGAACAAGAAAAGTGGCGCAGACTTTATCTGGCCGGAATAGAGTTGAGTTTCCTGATGGACAACATGCCTTCAAATGCTTCATGAACTATAAGGTATAAACTAAATAACTACTCTATACAGAAAATGGATGAAAGTTTCAAATCCTGTGTTCCAGTCTTGTGTCCAGAGCATACTGAATATGAATATGCATCCCCTTGTCTCCATAATAACTCTCCATGATAGACTTTGGGAGCAAAATCGTGCACTATCATGAGAGCTTATCAGATGGACAGCAGTGTTATTGCTGTTGCTCACAGGGAGCACATAATATGACTACTTCGAAGTATAGTCGTATTAAGGTTAATGTAGACTCTCAGTCACAGAGATGGTCCCGTCTTCTTAGTCACACGGGCATAATCAGTCCCACATTAGAGATACTATATCCCCTTAGATATTCAAAGTCACTCTTTAAAATAACTGGTGCATTAAATGTCATCCTTCTGTGGTTCCTAACTTTAAAATGTCAGCTGGTGTAGACCCCTAAAGCAAAGCAGGAGTGAGAGAGCTCTGCTTTCCTAACATGGTGGAAGGCATGCCCAGGCTTTCTTGAACCAGGGCACCTCTCCTTATGGTAGACGGCTCCTCACTCACTCATGTTTGCCATGCACCAGTGTACAGCACTACCTGTTTATTTAACCCCCTGTGGTAATGAGCATGACACGGGGTAAGCCAATATAAGTAGTTGAGCCACACATCAGTAGGACAATGCTGTTATTTGGATCGTTCCTAATTTGGATGTTATCCTGTAACATTGGTTTGTATTTATTATATGAACCGTTGATAACTAAATTATGTGTAAGAACCATAAATCAAAGACAATTACTTAGGCAACTACCTTCCAGAGGTACATGTGTGAACTTTGACTGACTAACATGCCAGACTACATGGGAAAGGTATATTGTTAAGTTCGAGTCCCAAGGCTTTCTCAAGCCCAAATATAAAGTACACCTACTTAACACACTACACATGATCACTTCTCCCAGACTCAGATTCATTCATAATCTTCTTTCCTCTCCCCTTTCTTTCTGGGTGATGGAGGAGAAAATTTTGGAGCTTTAGAACTATACAGGGGTTTTAGTCTCCATTTAAAGGGAAGAACCATTAGCAATGTAGTTAGAAATATAAATGAATTAAAAATCAGTAAAAAGGAGATTATTATAGGTACACAGGTGCTTGTGTGTGAAGTTCAGAGGTCAACCCAGGTATTATTCCTCCTTGAGGATGTCCCACCTGTGTTTTTGTTTTGTTTTGTTTTGTTTTGTTTTGTTTGAGACAGGGTTTTTCATTGGGACTTAAGTTCACTGATCAGGTTACACTGGCTGGCCAGTGAGCCCCAGGATCTACCTGTCTCAGCCTTCCCAGCTCTGGGATTATGATAGCATGTTCCCCCATATCCAGCTTTCTATATAGATGCTGGAGACCATGCCAAAGCACTTTACTGCCGCAGGCCGGCCTATCTGGGCCTCCCTCAACCCTCGGGAGAAACGGGGTCCTAGTCAGGTCGACAAGGTGTAGGTGAAGAAATGATGGCAGAGATGACACATGAAGTACAGGATCTGAATGTATTACTTAAAAATGGCATCAGACTTTTACAGTCATTGCAAAAGAGAAATGATAAATCTGGCAGCTCAGCACTTAAAGTACATCTGAGGCTTTCTAAAACACACTGGGTCTAAAGCAGTAGCTATCTCCTCTGAACTGGTGCTGCATTCCCCGTGCCCAAGTGCTCTGGGCCTGGGGGACTGCGGATTGCATGAATCTCAGTCCTAGCCCATCTAAGTTCTAGTGCTAGTCCCTCTGCGAGTCCTTCTGCAAGTCCTTCTATACAAAGTGAAAAGCAGGCTTATATGGTATACAGAAAGTAGGGCAGATGACAAGAGTCAAGTAGGCAGGTGACCGCTACATCAAGGTCAGTGATCTTACTGACCAAGATCACATATCTAGTTGTGAAGCTGTGGAAGCTGGGGCTAATTTGGTACTCCTATGCTAATTCTCTGGGTCCTGCTAGAGGCAATGACTAGGAGGTTCTGACCTAACACTTCTAGCTAATGTCTTTGGGTGGAAGCCCTTCATTACTCTCTAGTATGTAAAACATTTCTAACTATTGTGAACTATCTATTGCCCTAAGGAATGTGCTTGACCTCTGTTGCTAGCTCTGGCAAGGCAGTTTCCTTGAGAGAAATTCCAAGCAATGGACAGCTTAGTATTAAACTAGGATAGGTTGGAAATGTTGTGCTGGCCAGGAAACAATGCCCAATCTTAGCCATTTATGAATCATTTCTTGGGGTACCTTTATGACTAAATAAGAGGGCGTGTTGACAATTGGAAAGACTAATCTGGAACACGTCCGAGTTAGGAGATACCAGCGACTGTCTGAATATCCAGGAGGCACAAGCTCCCTTTTGGGGCCATAATGCCTCTTGTCTTTGATCAGGCTTTTACCCCTGATACTGTAGACATAACTGGTGTAGATGAGTGGGCGTAGCACTTTACCATCTCAGATAACTGCCCAGCCTCAGGTAAAAGAAACTATCTGAACAGATTTGCTTCTTTGACTTCCCATAAATGCCCTATTTTCTTAAAATGTTACTAATGTTCTACTGCAAAAACTCTTAACCGTTGGGTTCATGAATACTTTTAGAAGCTAATGAAAATGATGACACCTCACCCCAGAAATTTGCTCAAATGAACATGTGCGTAAAATAAGGTCCATGACGCTGGGAGGGTCCGGTTCATCAAGCTGTACCATCCTACAGCAAGCATGACGGATTATTGTGCCATGCAGGCACTGGCTCCACATTGTCCTTAACAAAACAGACAAAAGATTCATACTCAGCATTTCTCTTTAGCCCTCTTTTCTTGGAAGAGTGTAAATCTAATCATGATAGGCTGCATATGAGATAGAAGTAATACACTTGTGTAATACATACCCTACATTTCTCAACATATTGCTGTTCAACAATAATATATAATTTTGAGGATTAACAATCGAATGAAAAAAATCAATTTCCAGCATGTCCTCTCTCTGATATTTTCTTGTAGGAACAAGCCACTTCTCAATTGCTTTGAAATGACTATTGACTCAGGCAACTTGGTCAACTATGTATGCTAGCAAAAGATAGCATTACCGTTATTCCACTTTGAACATCAATAGCAACAGTGCAAGACCAACTGAAAAAGCTATGGGGTTTGAGGATGGTTTGCTTGCACCTGCTATATAAATGGCTCCTTTCTGCTTCCACATCTTAGTTCTTTTCCTGACAGATGACATACTACTTTATTCCAGGGACTCTTTGATTTTGTAATTTCTGTCTGGAATGTCCCCTGAGGTCTGACTAACTGCTTTCTTTGAAAGGCTTCTGAGAACTGCACAGGTTTTTGCAGTACTTCCCCTTAGTGCTCAGCATGACTAACATTAAGATCATTTTGCACAGAAGGCTATGGGAGACTTGAAAGGTCTTTTTGGGCTGACTTCTTCTCCCACACCATTACCCTTTGATAGCCCCTTCCTGGTAGGAAACCTCATGTCCTCACTCAGTCAGTCAACCCCCTGCTAAATCTGGGACTGAGGATTGGGATGAGCCTTCTTCATGTCTGAGTGCACAAATGAGTGTTGAGCTAAAAGCAGCGTGGTGATAGACAGACAGGCAGAACCACTGCCCCGGGGACCTATGGGCTTTATGATGTAGGCTTAGATGGGAGAAAGGAGCATGCAAGCATGAAGTCCTAACAAGGGTAGATTTAGATGTGAATATGTGCCTCACTCATATTCAGTGAGGCAAAACTCTTGAAGAAGGGATATCTCTTCTGTGATGTGAATAGTCTCCAATTCTTGAGCTTCCTGAGGACTGTTTAACTTTCAGACTTTCAGATCTTGCTTGATGAGGGAGAGTGGCTTCATCTCTTCCGCCAGCAGTAGCCTCTGAGCATCTCACTTCTGTTCCCGTGAGGACCCTGAGTGGGAGATGAGACAGATTCTGCTTAAGTGGGCCATGGCAAGTAACAAGGTTGAGCAAGAATGCCACAAAAATAAGGTTCTGATCTCACTGTGCTGTATCAGTTACCTGGAATTATTTATGTGGTCACTTGCTTTGGCTTAGGAGCTCTGTCAACCAAACTGCTTTGCTGGCATGCCAGCACTCTCACGGAAAGCAAGCCTCCCAGAACATTTGAAGTCATCTTTTACTTTTGATCCATCATTTGCTCCTAATCCTGCCATCTGACATTTTGAAAAGGGGTCTTGCTATGTTGCCCAGGATGACTTTGAACTCATGGTGTAGCTCAGAACCAGTACTCTTATGGACTCAGCCTCCTATGTGCTGTTATACGCATGGACCTCACTCCCAGATTGTTATTTTCATTTTGTGTGCAAACCTTACTTCTGACTGAGCTGACTCTGTGGCTCTAGTAAGAGATTTCTGCTGAGAGCTTGCAGTGGTGTAAGCCTCCTTTCTTCCACATCGAATTCTACCTTGAATCTCTCTCTCATAATTTTCTCTTCCTTCTTACCTTTCTTTCTTACCTAATCTTTCCTAAGGTTTTCACTTATGTACTTCTCTGTGTTTGAGTCAATCTTTTCGCCGCTAGCTAACTGCCCTCCATGTTATGTATTTAATAATTTTATCCATTACTTTACTATCCTTTCTACTCATTCTGAGAAACAGTATTAGCTCTACAGTTGATGCCTTCTTCCCTACTATATCACAGCCCTCATCCCCAAAGACAGCCCTCTTCTCCTTTTCAGGCTATAAAATGATATGTTCTCTTCCTGTGCTCAGCCTGCCCCAGTGATGTTTTCTTCCCCACTGGGGCTCTGGTTGGGAATGAGGCACAGGGTGTTGAAATGAGAGGACCACCCTGCTGCAGCGAAAGTAACAGGAGTTTGGGACAGATGGGATAGGGAAGCTCTTTCACCACAGAGCATGGCTGCCTGAATTGCTCCTTATTTGAAGGTCATGATTTTGTTCATATGATCCTTTGTGGTTCTTTTTAGACTTCTGGATAGGAGAATGGTATGTTCCCCTATGTTTTTTTTGTTAAGTGCCATTTCAGTGCCAGTACTGTCCTTGGTACTGCTTTCCCTGTGGTAATGCAGTCTCCTTTCTTCACATCCCAACAGCCTTTTTATTTGGACTGAAAAACTTCAATTTCTCTTTATAATGTATTCCTATGTCAAGGATGATCTTTATGTTTTGAGATATGTATACCAAAACTAGGTGGTATGATTTATACTCTCTGCTTTTCAGTGTGTTTGAAAGAGATCACACTCACAGCGAAGTTTGAAATAGAAGAATAGAGAGCTTGGTGCTACCTCAGTTTAGATACTTATACTGATTAATTTCTCTGAGTCTCAATTTTTAATGTCTAAAACTGAGCATCTTCACTCCCCCAAAATAGTTATGAAATGATAGAAGTGCTTGTTGACATTGAGAACTAAATAAATATTATCTAGCCATGTGTTACCACCGTCTGACTGTACAATGTTTCCGATAGGCGTATGCACTTGAACACCAGGTTGCCAGACAATGTTTGGGGAGGTCCTGGAAGCTTTGAGAATCTGAGAAAGTGGTTCACGAGGGGCAGGCTTTGAAATTTGTAGCCTGTCCCCACTTTCAGTCATCTGTCTTTCCTGTTTGTTGAGCTATTAACAAGTATCCGCTGCTTACTCCTGCTGCCACGTACTCTCCTGGCGGCATGACTTCTCTGTGAGAAGGGATGGTATTCTCTCAAACTATGAGATAAATCTGTCCTTTCTTAAGTTTCTTCTTGTCAGTTGTCCAGTTGCAATGATAAGAAAAGTTAACTAATATACCTTGATAACATAGTATTTCACACTAAATCATGATACAATATATTAAAGACATTTATTTGGGAGCAGAATATGGAATTTAAAGGCTCATGGCTTACATTATATAGCTCAGGGAGACTTTCAGAGAAAGAAGAAACTGAATCTAATCTTAGCATTGGAATGAAGCTGGTGGAGAAAGTGAGATTCAGATGATGTCATGTGGAAAGCACATGACTGATTTCTCAGGGTTTTTTTCTACTTGACCATACTTAATGGCATGTCTTAAGCATACCTCTATCTCTACAGAAGACAGACAAGTTACTGTTCTGTTGGCCATCTTTGTTTGCTGGTCAATCAGGTATGATTAAATATGGCATTATTCTCCTCAGGGCTGGCCAGAAGACTTCGTAAAATGTCTAAGGTTTTAGTAATAGACAAAAAAAAAAATGATGAGCTCTGTTAATTGGTTAGAAAAGCAATGAAGAGCAATACTTTTCTGTCAGTGATTACTACTTAATTGATTTTTCTTGAGTCCTGAACTAGAGCTTTAGTTCCCTGGAGTCCAAGTGGTACCTCCTCCTTCTGTGTAAGGCAGGAATGAGCACACACTGTGTCTGTACCTGGGTTCTGATGGTTTCCTACGGTGATTTACTAGTAAGATGACAACTCCAGTGATGACTGACTGAAACACCTGCTTCCTGAAACCATGCACTCATATCCTCGATCTGAGTTCTCCTCTAGAGAACTGATTGCTTAGAGGTTCCCATGATATTTCCCATTCTAGAAGGTCTGTTTTCTAATGGGTGCATTTTTTTCCATGAATGTACACATATAATTTCTTTAATAATTTAATCATTATTTAAAAAAAACAATGTAGAATTTGAAACTTCACTGGGACAGATGGTGGCATGCCTACTTCTGTTGTCTTTCCTGGCTTCTAGCACAATGATATAGACAGACATTCTCACTGAAACCTTTCAGCACAGCTTTTGTTGTTGGTTGATAAAAGTTTTGCTTACATCATTCAAAAGTCTATCAGGAAAGTTAACAGCAATTTATTTTCAACCTTATAATTTCAGCTTGTATATTTTAAGTTAAATTGCAGCAGTCAATGCTCTGGAATAATTATACATACTTAATTATAGAATTATAAGGGACAAAATATTTATGACATCATAGGCAATATTTGTGTAAAAAAGCTAAATTTGGGAATTAAGTCAGAGTTTGCAAATACCCACCTCAAGTAATTTCTCATAATATTTTCAGTCTATTTCATTTCATGTAACACATGATTATTATTATTTTATATTGCTTATGACTACATTGTACATATATTATATTCTTTCTCAAACCTCTATCATAATGTTAAACTTGTATATAAACATAACAAATTCTTCCTAACTTGCCAGGTAGAGTGCTCTTTCTTATGTGCTATATTGGGGTATGATGGAGAACAGAGTTGGGTCTCTCTCTCTCTCTTTCTTTCTCTCTCTTTCTTTCTCTCTCTCTCTTTCTCTCTCTCTCTGTCTCTCTCTCTCTGTCTCTCTCTTTCTCTCTCTCTCTCTCTCTCTCACACACACACACACAGAAAGACACACACCTGAGTACATACAAGATTCATCTTTACACAAAGAAGGATGGCTAATTAAGGAATATGGAGAGCAGGAGAAATAGTCCTTAGCAGGAAAGAGAACTGGTTATTTACTATCAAATAGTCAGCCCTGAAAACATACATCCATCATACAGACTGAGCAGACTGTGTTTATGTGTTTATGAATGTATGGATGAATGTACGTATGTATATGCATGTATATATTATGTGTGTATGTATTATTTATGTATGCAACAACAACTAATGGAAGAAGAGGCCATGACCATGAATTTGAAAGGGAGCACGGAGGGTATAATAGAGGTTTTAAGGAGAGGGGAAGGAGAAGAGAGATGGAGTAATTATATTACAATCAAAAAATAATTTTAAGAATAAAAAAATTAATTTTAAAAGTAAAAAAAACCCTTTAACAATAAAAAACAGACAACAAAACAAAACAGTAAAAAGAAAAAGACAAAAAGATGAATTGACTGCTCGCCAAGCTCAGACAAGAAGGTGCAATTTTATTTTCTCAGGGCATTAACAAGTTTTATGTCTAGCCAGTAGGTAAACAGGAAAACAGTAAAGCAGAAAGACAGTTTAAATCCTGTATCCTCCTGGAGATGGGAGAAGTATGCCAGGAGGAGGTAGATTTGCAAGGGGAAGTTGTGAGAGTGAGCCTGGCAGGAGAAGGAAGAGAAGGCGCTAATTGGAGATTATCTGGAGATAAACTGTCTGAGGCTCCCTGGTTCTCCGAGGAAAGAATTGGCAGAAGAGAAGTGTGTTGCGGGGGCAAGATAACTAACACTGTCTTTGAAGAAGACTCACAGGTTGAGGGCAGTTCCTAAAAGAAAGGATGAAGCAAGGTCTCGGAAAGGGATGGGAAGGCATCCACTGGGTAAACACTGAGCAGAGCCCACAGCTCCAATTTGAGGGCCAAACTAATTAAGTGTGCATATATCTTGTTAGTGTCTCTCATCACCAAAAGACTGTCAGATGTCTTCCGAGGTTCTAGAGTGGGGAAAAAAAATCACCTCTGGAAAAACTCTCAAAATAAGTTTGCAAATTTGAAGTAGAAACTTCCCCCATGATCTGTACTTGCCTTGAATTTATTGGAAGTCACTTTTAATACTTGATCTCAAACTTGTTGAATAGTTTAAGGATTCTTTACTGATGCTGAAATAAGTTTCTACTCTGAAAAATAAGCCAGAGAAAAACCCTAAATGGTTTTATTTCTGTGTGGAAACATATTATATAAAACACTTTTAAATCAGTTACATTAAATATTAATCTTCATGGGTATTAAAAACAGAATGGTTATATATTTTCTTGTGTGTGTACACATGTATGCATGTATGATGTGTGTAGTATATGTATATGGGCACCTGTATATGTGGATACACATAACCTATGTATTCACATAGAGAGACCAAAAAAGAATACTGAGTCTCCCTCTATTGTTTTCTCCCTTATTTCCTTGATAAAGGGTGTCTCACTGAACAAAATTTTGATGGTTTTCATTGGGCTTTCACCCAGCAAATTCCCAGGATCCACCTGTGTCTGATCTCTGCCCCCTCCTTCAGACCAGGGCTACAGGGCTACCATGGCCATACCCTGTTTTTTTTTCCTACGGGTGCTGGAGATTCAAACTTAGGTCCTCACACTTACATAGCGAGTTCTCTTATCCATTGAGCCATCTGCTGAGCTCTGATGGTATGTTTTCTAAGTGCTTTGGTGTTCCACAGTGTTGCACATGAGTGAACACATAATACACACACACACACACACACACACACACACACCACACAAAAAAGGTTAAAAGTCTTCCTTACTAATCAGTGTATGGTGAGGCTGTGGTTTGGGCAGCTCAGAAGGTAAAGCCACCATTTGTCTCATCTGTTAAGCCATTCACCCAAGGACCTCAGCAGTCACTAGGTTCCCTAGAGACACTCATCTGCATGTATCCTATGTGTGGGTTTGCCTTTCTTCTCAAGATATGCTTTTATATTGTGTGCCTCATAGAAGCACAGACATCATTTGTCTGGTGAAAAAATCTCAGCTTCAGAAACATGTCAGCATGTTCTGTGCACTGACCTTGAACTGGAAAGGTCAAAGGAAAGGCAGCCATGACTCTTAAGGAATTAGGTGATCTCAATCCCGGGCCAGATTGCATGTAGTGTCACAGGTGTATTTCTGGCAAGTTCTAAAAGCTGAGTAGTTTCTGAAGGACAGGGCTTTCAGTCCTCAGATGAAATAATGACTGTGGATCCCACTGGGGCAGTGTTACCTAAAGAAACCTTCAATGCTAAAAGCTGGGTGTCTGTGGTCTGCAATTGGACAGTATTGCTAATTTGTTGGAACGTCACTGCAGCTTAAAGGCTGCCACAGCATCAGCGAGATGCCAGTGAGTGTTTGTCATCTGTTGCTGTTGTAAAAGCTAGGCACATCAGCATCCTTTCTGACTTGTGAAAGAAGGAAGGGACACATGTGTAATGCCTGGAGGTCTGGGGATTGAGTTCTGACTCAGTCAAAATATTCTATAGGTGATTAAGATATGAAATCTCAGTTGAATGCTAGAGTCCTTGCCTCAGTGACTGGAATTATGGAACCATTGTTGGCTGTTAGCTCATGAAATCCTCAGAAGCATCAGTGTTATTCATGAAATTTCAGGATCCAAGTGTTACCTACAAACAAAACAGAGCAACTTCAATGAATTTACTCAATTACTGCTTAAGAAAAAAATAGGAAGTTTTGGAATAAATAGTCAACAACAAGGGCAACATCTCAAAAGTGATTCCTGTGTCCACAAATTTCTCTGGAACACCCCCCCCCAAAGTATGTGTATCGTGTTTTCAGTTAAGTTCAAAGGGGCATGAACAACATGGAGCTACTGGGTGCCGGGTTATAAAGTGCAGCTTCTTTCAGTGGTTCTTATAGGTGGAGCCAGAAAAAGCCCAAGAAGCTCTGTTAATTGTGAATGATAATGGTGGTTGATGTGTGCATTATTCTGCAGACCATGAGACATTATGAGGCTTTCTTTCTTTCCTTTTCTTTCTTTCTTTCTTTCTTTTTTTTTTTTTT
>NW_022196912.1:59846541-59867202 GCF_008632895.1 Mastomys coucha
AAATTCACATCTTGGAAACACGTATTAAAATCCAACATATGGAAAAAAGAAAAAAAATCCAACATGTTCCTTGTGGTTGTTAATGTGCCTACTTAAGGAAGAATTTTGTTATTATTTCTTTCTCAAAGTAATATGTAATTAGACATAAAAATGAAAGAAAAGGGAAGTCCCCCAAACTGCCTTCTGCCAGCAGATGTGGCCTGTTGCCGTAGAAACATCTCTCTCATCTCAGAAATGATGATAGAGCAGAGTTCCAGTAAAGCAGGTTCTTTGCCACATGCCTAGGATTTAGTGTTTGCTTCCTATAAGGCAATTCTGTCTAGCATTGTCAACCATATTAACTTTATGAGAATATCCTAAAACATCTGTTAAGTACTGATTAAAACACGCACTGGCATCATGAAAGAAATGTGTTGGCTTTCTTCTGCAATCTTATCAAGCAAGGATGTTTTTCAAACCTCCTTTAGTGATATTCTTGCTGGATAGAGATGACAGCAAGAGATGGTCAGCTGGCTTCATTGTTTTTGCAGAAGAATCATTTTTCTGGAGTGTAGAAAACAAAATTGTTTCTGAAAAGTTTGGGGCATTTCTCGGAAGAAAATAAATGTTGATGCAGACACATAGCTGGAGAGAGCCACTGTTAAAATAGAAAATCTAGGTAAATGAAAAGAAACCACACAGGAGGAACTGCATCCAAGCCACAGAGCCCTCTAATCTTTTATGGGAACAAATTAGGATGTAGGGCAAGCACTTTAACTAAGAAGCATTTATTATTTCTTTTTATCGGACTCTTTTTCTGCCTTGCCCATTGTTCAGCACAGCAGGCACAGACTTGATGGTTCTGTGTTTGATGTTTTATAGAGTCATTTAATAATATTTCTGTTCCCCCTGCCCCAGTTTGCAACAATAAGATATAGCACAGAAAAAAAAAGAGAGAGAGAGAGAGATCAATGGAGAATTTTAAGCCTGAGAGATAAGCACTTTAGCTTAGTCCCTTCCACTGGGTCTTAAGTTGTGTTTCTAAGCTGTCTTTCCCAAGCCTATGGGTAGCCATAGAATCCAGATCCTATACTCTACAGTTGGTATTTCTTTAGGATGTAGAAGTGTCTCCAGGAGCCAGTCATCATGATAACCACCATGTTGGACTAGATGTGGAGCTTCAACAGCTCTTACTATGGTGGGCATGCAGCTGGAGTCATGTGGTAGAGGCAGCTGGTAGTGTTGAGAGCCACTATGTCAGTGGCAAAGTGACTTTACACTAAGCAAGCAATTATGGAAACTGTGTGGAAGCACAGACAAGCTGAAGAAGGCACAAAGCCTGGGGCCAACGCAACACTCCGGGAAATGTATATTAGCTAGATAACTTGGTGTCATAAATGTTTGGGCTGAAGCTTGAGTCTCAGTGACCTAGATTGGTGCCTGGCAATAGGTCCAACTCCCAGCACCACAAAAAAATAAGAAACCCAAGATGGTCTAAGTGTTTAATAAGTTCTTACTGACTTCCATTGGTTGCTTGTCCTCTGTGTTTCTATATTACTGGTACCAATGAGAGATACAAAAGCATTTTAAAACTCAATTCTGTCTGAATCCACAGCACTGAGGGATGAGAGAACAGGAAGAATAAAAGTGAGTGACTCCAAGGGAAGGCTTCCCGGAGGAGGAGAGCTTCGGGCTTTGGTTTGAGCAATGTTTAGGATTTGTAAGGAGCAAGCAGTTGTCTATAACGCTCTCACGGAATTTTGCATCTGAGCTAGATACTGGATCTTAGGCAGGTTTCCTACATTTTCTGTGATAGTTCAGTCTAGTCACTTTTTGTAAAATAGAACAATCTAGAAAATGATTATTTGTAGTTAGTAAAAATCCAAAGGTGTCTTTTGTCTTTGATATTGGAAACTGAAACCTGGAAATTTGTAGTGCTGTTAGGAGGTAGAGAAAATTTCCCTTGTCTAAATTTACAGGTGGGGCAGTCTGGGTGTGGTAGTGCCTATACATAATTCTGGCACTCTGGAAGCTGAGGCAGGAAGATCTCAAGTTTGAGAGAAGCCTGGGTTAATCGTGAGACCTTACCCACGCCCAAGGCAGCCTATATAGCACCCCTAAAAGATATCCTTTGGATAGGTCAAAAACTAATCTTCCAGAAAAAGTAGAGTTTATTTTCACACTAAGGCTTATGAAAAAGAAAAAGGAAAAACTAATAATTAGCAAGGAAGTTACAGATAATGGTGTGCTGGTGACATTCACAGAACATTTATGACAAGTATTTTTATGAATTGAAGGAAGTAACAACTAATTTCCGACAGCTCTTTTGGGGGGAGAGTGAAGTAGTGGAAAATTGTGAGTAAAAAATTTTGGATATATGAATTAATTTCATTGTAGAAGAAAAACTGTTGTTAAAATGGACTAATGCTTAATATAGAAAAATTTTATGTGCAGATGAACAAGGCTTTTTCCTTTGTTTTACTTTATGCCAAATGCAGACCTCGGGTAGAAGTGGTATATAAAAAATAATCAGTTTCAAAGATCAGCTTCAGCTGCTGTGGGACCCCACTTTCCAACATCCTGGGAAGAGGTTCAGGCAGGCAGCCCTCCCTGCACACCTGTTGTAAGAGGACTCTGCCCCTCATGGCCGGTTTTGTTTTTGGATTACTCTGCTTATTACAGAGTTTTTAGTACTCTGTTGAAGAAAAGTTTACTTCAGGAAGGGTATAGCTGTAAGAGACAAGAATGAGCTTTAAAAACTGACCAAGGTCTAGTCACCACCTAAACCAATTAAGTCATTGGGAATGGGACCTAAGCCCTGGGGAGTTTCGGGATACACACTCTCCTAGAAGCCTATTAAACCTTAAAAGAGTGCTTCCTGTTTCAACTTCTCTTCCTCAAGAAAATTATTCTCTGGTCTGCACAGGAAGAGGCTCATATGACTGAAAGTTCTGGAAGATGAGTATCGATTTGTACTGACATCATTAAAATAGCATGTATCTATTAAGAGATACAGTCAGAGTGAATAGAATTGTATTCCAGGGGAGGGGAGCAGACGAAACAAAACGGTCTCTTTATTTTCCGTGTAACTTTCCATTTGTATTTGAATGATATTTATTAATTAGGACCTTCAGGTCTATGCAGTTAGCATATGAGCATGTTGATTTGAGAGCATGCTACATCAGGACTGTGGGGCTCAGAGGTTCTTTGGGGTCCATCATAGTGGGATGTTGTTTATGTTGTCATGATTTTTAAATAAACTAGAGACTGGATAGGAATACCTCAAAGAGGAAGCACATACTTGGGTTGACTTAAAGGGACATCAATTGTTCAAATACAGCCTTTCAAAACTGTTATAAACTGCAGGATATAAGTTTTGCTTAAAGTTCAGGTGACAGAAGTAGAAATTATGATATGAGTAGTATTAGGATTCGGGTTTCTTTTATGATTTATGGACATTATTTTATCGGTAACTTAAGGCAAACATAGCCTGGTGTTTGTAAATCCTCTGGGTCTTGAGGGTTTTATTTTGCCTTAGAAATTTTGTAAAAGTTGAATTTCTCACTATCAAAATGAGAATCGATCACAGGTCATTTGCAAAGTGTTTTTCACACTAATAAAGCAAAGTGCATGAGTAAGGCTGTGTAAGCTGTTACGTTTCCCTCTCTTCCCAAACAATGCCCCAGGGCCACACAAAACATGGGGCTCCTAGATTCCGAATCTGGGCACTTGGATGAGGATGGACCAGACCATCCACAGACCTGGTACTTGGTTGCTGGGATAACTTAAGACATGACATCAACAGTGACTTGAGCATGAATCTAAAGAAACTGCAGAGAAACTAATGGGAGTAGATAGGTATTTGAGCAGATGAGAAGGTCTGGAGAAGTCAAGGGGTCTGCTTACAGTGTGCATCACAAGCTTTGGTACAATACATTGGTCATTAGTAGGCAGCCTTACTTCTTTTTCCTGTAAGAGATATGAAATAGTTCATCTCAATTTCAGGTCCCTTTATCACTTCAGGTGTGCAGGCCGCTCTGCGGGCAGTCAGGAAACTGTGCCTTTAGCAGATGGTATTTCTCTTAATTCTCTGCACACACCAACCCTAACTTGCCTGGTCTCCAGCCGCAGTGAAAAGACCTCGTTTTGTGTGTGGTCTGGGGCTCCATGACAGCATCCTTCTCCAAGACATATGTCTGATGTCTTGTCTCACTGCCAGCAGCAATTCGGACCAGGCTACACCTCTTGCTCCGCACCTCCAAAGTGCTACATCATGAAATTTCATTTTGCAACTCCTTGTGGAGGTGAGGCAGCCAGGAACTGAGGAGGACCATGCCAGTGACAGCCACAACTCTGCCCCTGCTCCCCACATACCCATTTCAGAACTCAGGAAGAACAATTCTCTCCCAGACCCATTGGCTTCTTTTCTTTTTTTCTTCTAATCCCTCTGAGAGACTGTGTGGAAGGAAGCCCTCTGCTCCATGATCGTTTTCCAGCTGGGTGAAGCTCCAAAACTGTACTCTGTGCCAATACCAATTACAGTCAGGGCTTCTTATTAATAACAGAGTAAAGACACGTAAGCTGATATTGAATATTAATTTTCTTTAATAAGAAGGCCTGACTGTTTTATTGTGGATATGACGCTGTTTTCTATTTTCAGATGAAGACACTGGCACAGAGCCTCACCTGTCAGGAGGCTGAGATGGTGCCCCTGGCAGGAAGCTTCCAATTTTCTGGGACAGTGTTTCCCACATTCTTGCTTAAAAGCCCAGGCCCAACTCAGAGACTTGGCAAGCAGCAACAGCTCTTGGATTGAAGTGGAGCTCTGTGAGAATCAGAGATGAACCAATGTGGTCATAGCAGGTTTACTTTTAAATTTTCACTTTTACATTTTCTGTTTAGTTTTTTTCTATGCATATCAATATTTAAACAATGGCATATTTAATCTAGTTTAAATCCCCTTAGAAGAGTTCCAGGATCTTAAGAAGTGTCACTCCCATTCATATGCATGATCTACGTACTGTCTCACTGTGTCTAACACATCTAATGATACATCTAATAGACTCTTACAAATTAGAATAATGAACTATTAGAAATTATCAAAATCAGTCTTCTAAGTTGCTTTGTTTAATAGCACTTTTAAAAGAATGATATCCTTAAAGACAATAAAAAAATAACCCATTTTAAAATATTTCTTTGTCAATTTTATATCAGGTCCATCAATCTATCAGTTCACATTTGGAAATCCTACATAGTAGATCAATGGGTCTCAGCTTCCCATTAAAACCACCTGGAAGCCCACACAGGACATATGGAATCAGAATTTCTCTGCTTCTTCCACATCTTTATTGGAGCATAATTAATACACAACAAACTTTACATATTTAAATGGAAAATTTGACAGTTTTCAACCTAATGCAGTCACCTGTGCACTGCGACCACAGTCACATTGAGCATCCCACCCAATGGCTTTAAAGCCTGCTGGGACATTACTAAGTCCAACCCATTGAGAAATTTCCCCAAGGGGTCTCAAGATCACAAGCTGCTGACACATATCACTTGTAACTTTTTGGGTGTGGGCAGACGTCTTTCTGTATCAGTGACTGATACAGAAAAAATCCTGCAGGCAGGGCTAACCTAGAGTTGCACTGACTTTGGTGTGTACTGGAAGCAGGTCTGAAATCCTGTTAGTTCAATCGGCTACTAATCAAGGGGAAGGCAATGAATGTTATAGTTGAATCATCGTCCATATTATCAAATGTATAACAATTTTACTGGCTGTTTTTTAGTCAGTACTGGTAAAATAGTGTATTTTTAGGAAATGCAGTTAAAAATCAGCCAATCAGAATCACACTTATGTTCAATATTAGGGCATTAGGATTAAGTGGATATGATTTCTCTATATTGTAGACTATTAAACAGACACTGAAACTGACTTTATAGGCTTAATGAGTTGGGGGAGTTAATTGAATACTGCTAAGTGAAAAGGTTGTTATATTATGGGATAAAGGATATCACTTATTTTTTATTTTTTGATTGTTGAGACAGGGTTTTTCTGTGTAGCTCAGGCTAGCCATAATTCTGGATCCTTATACCTTTGAATCTGAAGTGCAGGACATATTGCTATTTCCAGCTAGGAGAATGAATACTCAGTCAGTTGTGGCAGAGAAAAAGAGATCTAAAGAATATTCAATGTCAGGGGCTGGTGAGATGGCTCAGCGGGTAAGAGCACTGACTGCTCTTCCCAAGGTCCTGAGTTCGGATCCCAGCAACCACATGGTGGCTCACAACCACCCATAATAAGATCTGATGCCCTCTTCTAGTGCGCCTGAAGACAGCTACAGTGAATTATGCCAGAGCGAGCGGGGCCGGCAGAGGTCCAGAGTTCAATTCCCAGCAGCCACACATTAAAAAAAAGAACATTCAGTCTAGTTTTAAAAAAATTGAAAAAAATTCAGGCATCCATAAATGCATATTCATACAAGCAAAAAAGACTTGGGAAGCACACTGAAACATTAAAAAAATACTATATGCAGTAGCAGAAGGAATGTTTTGTTTTAAAAACCTGGACTTTTCATATTTCATGCCATGATGATGCTTTTTAAATTAGAGGTAAAAGGTTTGCAAAATCAGTTGCAGAAGTCTCCCCACGTAAAAATGAAAGCCTTTCTAATCCAATGCAGTCAAAACAAGAAGGGTATGCAAAGCATTAGCATTCCAGTTTAGAAGCATTGTGCATTACCCAGTACCCACTGCTTCTTGGACATTTGCATAAATGACTGGAGCTAAACAAAACAAACAAATCCTGCTCAAGTTGGAGCTAGTTCACTTGCTTTTTTTTTTTTTAAGAGTCATCAAAGCAAATTTGTTTTGTTTATTCTAATAGACTCAAGTTCAAGGTTGCAAGGCCTTTTTCTATTCCTGTTAAAGTGTGCTGGCCTTTCATTTCATTTTGACTGACTCCAACTGTTTCTCAGAAAGAAGATTGGGCAGTATGCAAATCAGCTGTTGTCTATAGGTGGGCCCATCACAGAAAGCCTCACTCAGAAAAGCATGCTCTCCAACATGGGAGAAGACTCATAAAGAGCCCACACAGAACGTAGCACGCTGAAGTGGTTTCTGTGTTGATGGTGCGTGACAATATGGCAGGGAGTCCGTCATCCTCTGTGCTGTTCCTTTTTCCCAGCCCTCTACGCTGGGCTCTATCCCTGTTTGCCAACTTGGACCTTCATTTCTCTCTGCCTTTCCTTGTGCCTCTGTCTTCTTAGCCTACAAATGTGCTCACATCTCCTGTGGCCTAAAATCACTTTTCATCTCTGCTGCTCCCTGGAGTTTCCATTCTGTTTCACCTCTTTCTTCCATTGCCAACATCTCCATGAAGTTGTCAGTGTTTGCTGCCTGATTCTGATTCTGGCGTGGAACACTCTCTCGGCACCCTCTACTCCCCAAGCACTGAGTCTGCCTTTCATGGTGTTTCTGGCAGGCATACTCTTGCTTCACTTTCCTGTTTTAGGGCAGGACTTTCCTGTGATTGACATATTCTTCCCTTTCCCTTTGAATTCCTAGGACTTAAATTTGTGATTCCCAAGGACATCTCTTCAGCATCAAGAACATGGAGAGGATTAAGCCCTATCTGGTGATGAAGGACTAAAAATCTCAGCTTCTAGGGAAGGTAGGACAGGAAGATTAAAAAGTTCAAGACCCACCTGGACTAGAAAGTGAGTTTCAAGGCTAGTTTTGCAAGTTCAGAAGACCATGTCTCAAGAACAACAAAAAGTAAAGAGAAGGCTGCAGATATATATAACTCAAGGGTAGATTGTTTGTCCGCCTCCCCATACTGAGACAGAGACAGAGAGATTTATAGATACAACATATTTCTATCTAGCATCCTGTGTTTGGGTTGTATAACTCACATCTAAAGTTAATAGCTTTGGGGATGGGAAGGTAGCTCAGTTGGTAAAGTGCTCTCTCTGCAAGCATAAATTCGACTTCTAGAAACCACATTTAAAAAGCCAGGCATTCCTGTCATCTAGCACCCAAAATAAGACCCACAGAATAATAACACCAGTTTTTGTGCTAAATAAGATAGGGGAAGTTTTACAAGGTTCAACTTATAGATGAAGCAGGAAGGGGATGGTTACTGAAAGAGGGAGAATCAGTCTTCTATAGTCCTCTTTTAGGCTAGCCAATCCAAAGTGTACTAAATACATGTACTTGAGAGCAATACTAAATGAACTCTAGACCTCCCCCCCAACACATGCATGCATGCTCGCGCACGCACACACACAGACACACACACACACACACACACACACACAGACAGACACATGCATTGGGGGGATGGGTAGGAAAGAATGTGTAATATATTTATATATGTGTAACAATTTTAGAAAAGAGTAGGAACAATATGGGAGGTGATGGGAATAAGGTGAAGGAAAAGTGGAAATGATGTAAGTAGAATATCCATGCATGAAGTTCTCAAAAACTATAAACTTTACATATTGAAGGGTTAAAAAAACAACAGAGAACAATGGCATATGCTTGTCACCCAGTATCAGGGGAGCAGAGGCAGAAGGACCCTTCAGTTTGCTGGCCATTCAGCTAGCCTAGCTAACTTGTCAAGTTCCTAATCAGTGAAGAACCCTCTCTTTAAAAGAAGGTGAACAGCACGTAAAGAACCACGGCTGAGATTGTCCTCTGGCCTCCACATACGCACGTGTATGTACCTTCATCCACCTGAACACTCACACATACACACATAAAAAAATATACATAAAGTCAACTGCTTTCTCAAACTCAAAACCTCGCTTTCTTTTCCAGTTAGAGACAGTAGCTGCTTACATAGTCTTTGTCTGTGCCTTTGTTGATTTGCTTTAGCAGAAATATATGTGCCCATGCCTTACTGGATCCATATGTAGCATCCTTGTAATAATAATAATGGAGGTATTGTCAGAACTAAGAAGGGGATTATTTTGGAAGCTTTTAGGAGGTTACTCACTGACCATGGGACCACTTCTCCCCGACTCCTCCTTCTTTTATTTCACCTTCAGGCATACTCAGAATGAGGAATACTTCACTGAAGGATGAATGCAAATGAAACTAGTGAGTATGTGCAATGCAGACTGGTACTTCACGAGCCTCTCAGGCATCCCCTTCCAAACCACAAGCCATGGACCTAACTCCATGCATGTCAAAGGCCTATACTTTCTGCTTCACCCAACCAAAGCAATCTCTCCACTGATTTTAAAATAACCAGAAGTATGCACAGCCAGCTCTAAAGCAGCAGATGGTACTTTTGCTGCAAGCATTTTGTGCTGCCAAGTCACCCACACATCCCTCACCACAGCAGAGAGGGGAAGGAAGGGAAGAACTACATTTTTTTTCTTTTCTTGGAATCACCATCATTTCTCATCTCCAATGCCAATGTCTACTCTCAGGATTTACAAGAGAAGAAAAGTCCCACTGTTCTGGAAATGCCAGAGAACGTTCCAAAATGCGCTTAGGCATGTTCCTAGCAACAGATCCAACAGCTTCTTCCACAGTCTTCCGGGTGGCAGAGCTCTTGTGGGTCTCTCACTTTCTGCCACTTAGCTAGCCATTCAACCTTGGCTCATGAGTTCAGGTCCTGTACCTTAGTGTTCTCTTCTGGCAGCTGGGATGATGAAGATGCCTATGTCAAGATCTTGTTAGGAGGATCACGTACATACATCAGAATCCAGTAGCACCCAGAATGGAGTAAGCATCAATGTGCTTCTGTGTGCTTCTTTTATTTGCACAACCAATAGAAGACGTTGGGTCAATGGAAGAGATGTGCATTAAGGAGCTGGAGGGATTTGCAGCCCCATAGGAGGAACAACAACATGAACTAACCAGTACCCCCAGACATCCCAGGGACTAAACCATCAGCCAAAGAGTACACATGGTGAGACTCATGGCTCCAGTTGCATATGTAGCTTTGTTGGTCATCAATGGGAGGAGAGGCCTTTGGTCCTGTGAAGGCTCTATGCCTCAGTGTAGGGGAATGCCAGGGCAAGGAAGTGAGAGTAGGTGGGTTGGTGAGCAGGGGGAGGGGGTGGAAGAAGGGGGCTTTCAGAGGGGAAACGAGGAAAGGGGATAACATTTCAAATGTAAATAAAGAAAATATCTAATAAAAAATATCAAAAAAAAAAAATAAGCACAAGACACCTTTGGTCCTGACTGTACGGCGCCTTGCTGCCTGGATGGCAGCAATAACGACGAACACACTTAGACTTTTTCTCTCGCGGTTTACTCAGGAAATTTTCTTTTGTGTTACAGCTCTCCTAGGTACCCAGGTGTTACAGCTCTTTAAGGTACCTAGGTATTACAGCTCTCCTAGGTTCTTAAGTGTCACAGCTCTTCTTGATGGCACAGCTCTTCTTGGTTCTTCTTGATGTTGCTGCTGCTGCTTCTTCTTCTTCTTTCTTCTTCTTCTTTCTTCTTTCTTCTTCTTCTTCTTCTTCTTCTTCTTCTTCTTCTTCTTCTTCTTCTTCTTCTTCTTCTCCTTCTTCTTCTTCTTCTTCTTCTTCTTCTTCTTCCTAGGTGCTGCAGGTCTGCTTGCTTCTGTGGAGTGGCGTGGAATGGCTAGAGAGAGCTCCTTATATATCCGAGTCTGAGCTGCCAAGTCCTCCTGGATTGGTTCCTCGGCAAACCCTCATTAGCATACACCTGCTTGGGAGAGGTGCATGAGCAGTATACACCCGCTCGGGAGGGGCGCATGCGCAGTGTAACCATCTATTGCTACAGTGTATCAGGAACCTGCGCCATCTTGGATTTTATTGTCCAAACGGCTGCCTACACCTGACTTTGTCACTTTCTGTTTATATCACTAAGAAGCTAGAGAAATATAAAAAGAAATACTAGGGGCTGGAGAGGTGGCTAGGCAGATAAGAGCACTGACTGCTCTTCCAGAGGTCCTGAATTCCCAGCAACCACATGTTGTGTGTCTGAAGACAGCTAAAGTGTACTCATATACATAAAATAAATAAATAATATTTTTTTAAAAATGAAATACTATTTATCTATCTGTGTGTGTGTGTGTGTGTGTGTGTGTGTGTGTGTGTGTGTGTGCTTGTGTGAGTTTATGTACACCAGGTGCATACAGAAGTACTTGGAAGCCCAAGAGAAGTCATTAGATACCCTGGAACTGGAGTCATAGGAGGTTGTGAGTTGCCATGTAGATGCTAGAAATTCAAAGCAAATCCTCTAGAAGAGCTGTAAGCACTCTTATCTACTAGACCAACGGGTGTTATTGTTGTTGTTTGTTTGTTTGTTTTAGTTATTATTTTTATTCCTTTTATTGAAAATAGATTTTCTTTTATACAAACTTCCTGATTATAGTTTCTCCTCCTTCTATATCTCTCAGTTCCTCCTTGCCTCCCCTCTTCTTTAGATCTACTCCCTTTCTGCCTCTCATTAGAAAAGGACAGGCTCCATTCTAGTTCCATTCATTTGCCTACAAATTTCATGATGCCATTTTAACAGCTGAGTACTACTCTATTGTGTTAATATACCACATTTTCTTCATCCTCTCTCTGGTTGAGGAACATCTAGGTTGTTTCCTGTTTCTGGCTACTGTGAATAAAGCAACAATGAACAAGATTGAGCAGGTGTCCTTCTGGTAGAATGAAGCATTCTCTGGATATTTGCTCAAGAGTGGTATAGCTGGGTCTTGAGTTAGATCGATTTTCAACTCTGAGGAGCTCCCATTTTGATTTCTATAGTGTCTATACAAGTTTGCATTTGCACCATCAATGGAGGAATCTTCCCATTATTTTACATTCCCACTAACATGGATTTGTGTTATTGCTTTAAGCAATTCTGAAAGGTGTAAGGTGGAATCTCCAAGTAGCTTTGATTTTCATTTCCCTGATGACTAAAGATGTTGAATATTTCTTAAATATTTCTCAGCCATTTGAGTTTCCTCTATTGCTAATTCTGTTTTTATTTGTAGTCATTTTAAAATTGGTTTATTTTTTTAAAAATATTTTTTGGAGAGGAAGCTCCACACCCAGGTGCTCCAACATGCCCAGGATGAGAGGAGCAGAGGTGATTAGGACACAACGTCTGTCCCAACACCAGGAGTAACTGGGATCAGTGGGATCCAGGCACGCAGGAACTCTGCCAGACCAGTGGCACTGGTTCTTTCCAGTTTGTCTGAGCTGGTGCTCTGAGCAGACCTTGGGTGCAAATTTCACAGCCAATACCACAACACCCAGAGGAAGATTTATTCCTGGGCTCTCTAACAGGTCCAGGATCACAGGCTCTCAGAATCACAGGATCACAGAAACAGCTTGACTCTGAGGAGTTCTGACACAACCAGGATCACTGGAAGGACAGGCACCAGGCAGATTTAGCCAGAGCAGGTAGCACTAAAGATAACCAGATGGCAGGGGGCAAGCATAAGAAAATAAACAACACAAACCAAGGTCACTTGGCATCATCAGAACCCAATTCTCCCACCATAGCAAGTCCTAGACACACCATCACACTGGAAAAGCAAGATTCAGATATAAAATCACTTCTAATGATGATGATTCAGGACTTTAAGAAAGATATAAATAGCACCCTCAGAGAAATACAGGAGAACACAGGTAAAGAGCTAGAAGCCCTTCAAGAGGAAACACAAAAATCCCTTAAAGAACTACAAGATAGTACAATCAAACAGATGAAGGAAATGAGCAAAACCATCCAGAATCTAAAAATGGAAATAGAAACAATAAAGAAATCACAAAGGGAGACAACCCTGGAGTTAGAAAACCTAGGAAAGAGATCAGGAGCCATAGATGTAAGCATCACTAACAGAATACAAGAGATAGAAGAGAATCTCCGGAGCAGAAGACACCATAGAAAATATTGACACAACAGTCAAAGAAAATGCAAAAAACAAAAAGCTCCTAACCCAAAACATCCAGGAAATCCAGGACACACTGAGAAGACCAAACCTAAGGATAATAGGTATAGAAGAGAGTGAAGATTCCCAACTTAAAGGGACAATAAATATCTTCAACAAACTTATAGAAGAAAACTTCCCTAACCTAAAGAAAGAGATGCCATGAGCATACAAGAAGCCTACTGAACTCCAAATAGACTGGACCAGAAAAGAAATTCTTCCTGTCACATAATAATCAAAACACCAAATGCACTAAACAAAGAAAGAATTTTAAAAGCAGTAAGGGAAAAAGGTCAAGTAACATATAAAGGCAGGCCTATCAGAATTACACCAGACTTCTCACTAGAGACTATGAAAGCTAAAAGATCTTGGGCAGATGTCATAAGACCCTACAGGAACACAAATGACAGCCCAGGCTATTATACCCAGCAAAACTTTCAATTACCATAGATGGAGAAAACAAGATATTCCATGACAAAACCAAATTTATACAATATCTTTCCACAAATCCAGCCCTACAAAGGATAATAGATGGAAAACATCAACATAAGGAGCAAAACTACACTCTAGAAGAAGCAAGAAAGTAATCTTTCAACAAACCCACACAAACCTATTTCCACCTCTAACAACAAAAATAACAGAAAGTATCAATTAACTTTTTCTTAATGTCTTAATATGAAAATTAATATTACCAACATATCCTAATTGATTAAAATTTGGATGAAATTAAAATTTGTTGGCTGTCATCTAGTGGTCTCTCAAATTTGGTAATTGGAGAAATAGGTCCAATATTGTACAATTCATATTCACTTTCTGCTTGTATGTACATTACAGTGTCTTGCTGGGTTCCACATAATGGTCTTGAAATCAGGCTTCTATCTCAGCCTTTTCATTAGTAGGATTGTTTATTTGATGTTTTTACACTATACTATGTTTTTCAGAACAGCCTAGATATTTGAAGAGTTTATACAACCAAAAAAAACATAGATAATTAACTTGGGAGGTGGCTTGTAAGACAACAACACAAAGTGAGACTGAATGCTTTGCTTGATGTTTGTAACTATTGTTACCAAGTTTGAAGAAGATGACTATAAATTACTTTTTCTCTGAGATGAATGCTTTTCAAAATCATCACAGCTAATGAACCAGATTCTTACCCTCACCTAATGTCTATGCCACCCTCCAAGTAGAACCATTGTTCATTGAAACAGTTGGTGAATAACTTCATTGATAGACCATCTTAATACACACACCATTTTTTAAATGGATGTAACCTGTTCTCTGTGGGCTGAGAATGAAGTCACTCACTCAAGTCAAATAGCTTTGACCATAGCAGGAAGTCTGTATCCAAAAATTGTGCCTACAATTCATTCCTTAGTGCAGCAGAACTGTCACCTCTCAGCTTAGCTATGATGGAGGTAAAATCCTTTGGTGATGTGAGGGTCTTGAAGTACAGCCTTATTACAATGAAATCCAATGTTTAAAAATTGTTTTATTTTGGGCTTGTACTGCAGTAACAAGATTTTAAGCTCTACTAAATACAAAACAAACATACAAAAAGACTTTATTTATTTATGTTCATTTAAAAAAATACTAGTAGTGATGTATTATTTTAAAATATACAGTTAATATATTTGGAGTTATTTCAAATTTTATTGAGACAAATGTAGGTATTTTCAGTATTGCTATAGACAAGCATCTACATAAGACTGTTCAATTGATTGTTGTTTTATATCAAACAATTTCTATAACACTCATTTTTATTATTACAATATTTTATAAATTTTAAAGAATATGAAAAATTAAAAAAAAGAAAAGTATTGCAGGTATTAAAGGGGGTGCCTTTTGGGGGAGTTGGGGGTACAAAAGGGAAATAAGAATGTGGTATAACTCTATTTACTTAAAATATTTTTTAAATGTTAACGAATTCAGATAAATTGAAATCATGTAACTTTGCTCATCATAATGCAATAAAACTTAAATCAATACAATAATCATGTCACAATGAAAAAACTTTTTTTGAGTTCTTTATATATTTAGAATATTAGCCCTCTATTGTATGTTGGTAATTTTTTTTTCTTTTTGGTTTTTCGAGACAGGGTTCCTCTGTATAGCCCTGGCTGTCTTGGAACTCACTCTGTAGAGGAGGCTAGCCTTGAACTCAGAAATCTGCCTGTCTCTGCCTCCCAAGTGCTGGGATTAAAGGCATGCGCCACCACTGCCCAGCTACTTTTTTTTTTTTTTTCTAATTCTGTAGTCTGCTGAGTGGTCTGAACAACACTGTCCTTTGCCAAGTAGAAGCCTTTTGTTTCCTGAGGTCCCATTTACTCTTAGTGCCTAAACTATTGCTGTTCTGTTCAGGAAGACTTCTCCTGTGACAGTGAATTCAAAGCTATTCCCCATTTTCCCTTCTGTCAGGTTCAGAGTGTCTGGTTTTATTTTGAGGTCATTGATCCATTTGCAGTTGAGTTTTGTGCAGGGTGATCAATATGTATGTATTTTCATTCTTCTACATGCGACCATCCAGTTTGACCAGTGCCAATTGTTGAAGATGTTGCCCCTTTTCCAGTGTGTATTTCTAACTTCTTTATCAAAAATCACGTGTCTATCCATGTGGGGGTTTATGCCTAAGTCTTCAATTCAGTTCCATTGATCAGCATGGCTGTTTTGCTGGAGTTTGTGTGTGTGTGTGTGTGTGTGTTTTGTTTCTTGCTAATACCATGTGGTTCTTATTACTACATCTCTGTACTATATATAACTTGAGATGCAGAATAGTGAGACCTCCAGCAGTTCTTTTATCGTTCAGGATCGTTTTAGCTATCCTGGCTTTTTGGCTTTTTGCTTTTTCATATGAAGTTGAGAATTTTCCTTTCCAGGTCTGTGAAAAATTTTGATGAGGATTACATTGAATCTGTAGATTGCTTTTGGTGGGAAAACCACTTTTACTATGTTAATTGTACTGATCCATGGACATGGAATATGTTTCTATCTATCTTCTGGTGTCATCTTCAATTTCTTTCTTCAAAAACATGAAGGTTTTATCATACAAGTCTTTCCCTTGCTTGGTTAGAGTTACCCCAAGATATTTTATATTATTTTAGGCTATTGCAAAAGTATTGTTTCTCTGATTTCTTTCTCAGCCTGTCATTTGTATATATAAAGGTTACTGTTTGCTGTTGTTGTTTTGTTGTTTTTGGTTTTGGTTTTGGTTGTTTTTTTGTTTTGTTTTGTTTTTTGTTTTTCCAGTCAGGGTTTCTCTGTATAGCTCTGACTGCCTTGGAACTCACTCTGTAGACCAGGCTGGCCTTGAACTCAGCAGTCTGCCTGCCTCTGGCTCCCAAGTGCTGGGATTAAAGGCATTTGCCACCACAGTCTGGCTGGTTTTGGTTGTTTTGTTTTTGTTTTTGTTTTGTTTTGCTTTGCTTTTTAGTAAATTTTGTATCCAACTACTTTGCTAAAAGTGTTTATTACCTGTAGGAGTTCCCTGCTAAAATTTTTAGATCACTACCATATTTGCAAATAGGTATACTTTAACTTCTTCCTTTATAATTTGTATTTCTTTGATCTCCTTCTGTTGTCTTGTTGCTCTAGCTAGAACTTCACATACTATATTGAATAGATATTGAGAGAGTGGACAATTTTGTCTTGTTTCTGATCTTAGTGCAATTGCTCTGAGTTTCTGTACACTTAATTCGGCATTAACTATAGGCTTGCTGTAAGCTGCCTTTGTTATATTTAGGTATGTCCCCTGTTCTTAATCTCCCCAGGACATTTATCATGAAAGGGTGTTGGTTTTTCTTTCCTGCATCCAATAAGAAGATCATGTGGTATAGTTTTTTCTTTCAGTTGCATTATATGGTGTATTACATTTATTCATTTTTGTATATTGAACCATCCCTGCATCTCTGAGATCATGGTGGATGATCTTTCTGATGTGTTATTAGATTTGGTTTGCAAGTATTTTATTACATAATTTTGCATCTGTGTATAAGAGAAATTGGTCTGTAATTCTTCTTTCTTGGGTCTTTATGTGGTTTTGGCATCAAGGTAACTGTGGCTTCATAAAGTTTGGCAATGTTTCATCTGTTTCTATTTTATGGAATAATTTGAGGAGTAGTTGTTCTTGGTGGTGCTGTTAGTATATGTACTTTTCTTATTTTGTTTTGCTGGTATGAGATTATTTATTCCCTAGGTTTTGTGGGTGTACTTAAACTCCTTAGTTTAAAGTTTTTCTTCTGGCAATAGATGTTTAAGTTTTCCTTTTTTATGGGATATTTTATTTTCTCCATATACAATAATTGAAAGCTTTGCTTGGTATAGTAGTCTGGGCTGAGATCTGTAGTCTCTTTGAGTCTGTAGGTCATCTGTCCAGGCTCTTCTGGCATTTACTGTCTCCACTGAGAAGTCAGGTGCAATTCTAATATGTCTCTTTTGTTCTGTATGTTTAGTAGTTTGATTATTATGTGCCAAGGGGATTTTTATTTCTCATACATTCTATTTGATGTGCTGTAGGCTTTTTGTACCTTTATAGACATCTCCTTCTTAGGTTAGGAAAGTTTTCTTCTATGATTTTGTTGAAACTATTTTCTGAGCCTTTGAGCTGGGATTTTTCTCTTTTATCTATTCCTGTTATTCTCAGGATTGGACTTTTCATAGTATCCCAGATTTCTTGAGGGTTTTGTGCTAGGAGTTTTTTAGATTTAACATTTTCTTTGATTGATGTATCTATCTCTTCTATTGTATCTTCATTGCTTGAGGTTCTGTCTTCCATTTCTTATATTCTGTTAGTGAAGCTTGCCTCAGTATTTCCTATTCACATTTGTACATTTTTTATTTCCAGAATTCTCTTTGTTTGGGTTTTCCTTATTGCTTCCTTTTATTTTTCAGGTTTTTAACAGTTTTATTTATCTCCTTCCAGTGTTTGTTTATGTTTTTATACATTTATTTAGAGAATTTGTTCATTTCCTCTTGAGTACCACTATCATCTTCCGTGCAGGTGGTTTTAAGGTCTTTTTCTTGTGCTTTAGCTATTTTGGAGTATTCATGGATCCTGTTATAGGTGGCCTCTAGTGGAGACATATTGCTTTGGCATATTGATTGTGTTTTGATATTGGCATCTAGGTATATTGGATTGGGATGATTTTATGTCTAGGTGCTGATTTATGGATTTGTCTTTGTTGGGTAGATGTATTCTTTCTTAGTTTTTGTTTCCTTCCTTGTTTTCCTAAGAGTATGATGCCTGTGTGTTGCCTGGTAAGGAATTTTCTTTGTATGTGATAGTTGGGGCCACTGGTGGTTACAGGTAAAACACATTTCTGGGTACTGGAAACTTACACTTAAAAATGGGAATAGAGGTTCACATGAGGAAGGTGAGCAGAAGGCTTATGTATGTCATCTTCTTGGAATGTGTGGAGATGAGACTTGGGGGGTTTGTACCTAGAAGAACAAAAGGTAGCTCACAACCATTTGTAACTTTAGTTCTAGGGGAATTGATTGTCCTCCTCTGGCCTCTGCAGGCACCAAGCACAAGGCACAGACATGGGGATTCACAGACACACTAGCATGTTGCTTCCCAAGCAGTAGTGGTCTGTGAATTAGTGGGGAATGTCTGCTGGAGTTAGGGGCTGCAACAAATAAAGAGATAAAGCAACAAATGGATAACGAGAATATTAGAGTGGGGAAGGTGTGTGGGATCCACGGGAGATGTGGGCAGAAGGGTAAGGAAGGCTGCAGAATGTGTTCTGTCACAGAGACAGGGATGAGTCTGGAAGAGAGAAGGGAATGGTGAATGACGGTCTTCAGTTAGCTTGCCAGTTTCCCTGGCCTGCTCAGCTGGCCTGTTGATAGGGAATGCCTGCTGGTGTTGGAGCTGGGATACTGGGATGAGTTGGAGGAAGGAAGGTTAGAGAAGAGACTTGTTGTGACCCAATGATGATAGATGGGGTTAGAGAAGAAAGGGGAACTGTGGCAAATTTCCTGCTATAGACCTGGGGATGAGATTAGGGGAACTGAATCTGGAAGAGCAAAATGAAGTGTGGATCTGCCTTCAGAGTACTTGTTTCCCTGGCAGGAGAGGCCTTGGGATAACAGGGGGTAGCTGCAGGGGTTGGGGGCTGCAGTAAAACAATGAGGGGGCATATTTGTTTGATGAAATTTTAGCAGAAGCTGCCAGGTCTTATTTCCAGTACAAGCATGTTCTTGTATGTAGCAGGACCTTGTCCTTAAGAATGTACAGGAAGAGTTATAGTATAAATGGTTGAATTATTCAACATTATTGAGAAAAAGAGGCATGCCAGGAACTTTGCCTGATCAACATTGATGGTATAAAATTCATGCACACTCTTATGTACTTATCTATGTGTGGAAGTTTATGTGGAGGGGTGGTGTGCATGTGTATGCAGGCCACATGTACAGGTCAGAGGACAACCTCAGATGCCACACTATCCATTACTGTTTTTATTTGTTTTCACGGAGACCAGGCTGGCCAGTATCCCCTAAGTCAAGGGACTATCACCACACCAGCTTTTTTTTTTAAGTGAGTTTTTGGGATTCAACTTATTCCCTAGAGCTTTTAAGGTAAGCACTTTGCCAACTGGGTTATATCCTTACCTCCTCATTAGCTTTTGGTATAGGCTGATACAGCAAGCCTTTCAAAGTACTGAGAACCAACCTGGGGAGGGCAGGAGATTCTGAGTTAAACAGGGCTCCTCTGGGAACTGTCTAGCTAGACAGTGAAACTGGAGACAGAAAACTGAGAAAACCAGACCTGAAGATGAACATGTGGCTTTTTATTGTAATGAGAGATTCCACAAGGCTAACTGAAAGCTAAATTAGACAACACAGTTGATATCTTAGGAAAACAATTGCGATTTGGCAGGACTATACCAGATGACTTAAAATAACAGATTCTTCTAATTTCCACAGTTGCCCCAGGGAGGGCTGAAACTAACCTGGCTCTCTTTCACCAATATGTTTCTCAAACAGAACTTCTTGGTCTACTGAACAGGTGATTGCTGTAATAATGAGCTCATGCTGACACCTTTCTCAGCTACAGCCTTATTTTCTTTACTGTTGCTCAGATGTAATTCTTCTGGATTTTCCAGTCTTTAACCAGTTGTGTGTTAAAAGCTTTATCTATCAGTTTAGGTAGCATTTTATATCATTAGGATGACTTGTAGTATTGTTAATTTTTCATCATTATTAGCACCAAGACAGAAGGAGTACATTTTTCTTTGTTTATTATCCAGCAGGTATGTATGCATTTTATGCCGCTGTGGTATGAAAGCCATTCTAGACAGTATTCTCCTCGTTTGTGAATGCTGTGAGGGCAAAGGGCATAACACACATTTTGTAGTACCAGAATTGGGGAGTCAAGTGCTTTGGGCATAATGGATACAAAAATCTAAGAATTTGATTCTAGCAAAAAGACCTATGAAGATATAAGAGAGATATTAATCACCAAGGCACTCTAAGAAAGAGGGACTTACTCCATACTACCTGCTTAAATTTGGAAGGTAGCAAGGGACTTGACAGGTTGAGAGAACCTCAGGCATCATCTGCTTTCTAGTTCTCTTGTGTCTTTTCCGCTTCCCTCTGTATAGGGGAACGTTCAGTATCTTCTCCAAACTGTAGAGTAATCCAGCTTGATTGGCCAATCCTATTGTTACTTTTCTAAGACAGAGACTTTTCTGTGATGCTTTTTAATGGACCATCCAACTACCTCAGAGGTGAACCCATGAGCCTCATCATTGGCTGGCTCTGCTAAAGAAACA
>NW_022196912.1:59867212-59884714 GCF_008632895.1 Mastomys coucha
GTGGGATATGATTGGGATGCTCATATTCAACCATGAATCTCAGTCTTGCTCCTCTGACGTACAGGTATAGGATGAGAAATTCAGCTCTATGTGGAGCTTCCTAATCATGGGATGGACCATAGACAGAGAGATGGTTAGGCTACATGATCTTGGATCCTCTTGGAACCTGGGTTTTTATTTTTACCACTCTTTTGTTTCTTTCCAGCACTGTCTAATGAAAATCACTCTTTTATGTTTATATTATAAAGAGTTCTAGAGATAACTGTGATGCAATGGAATTAAAATACACCCAGGATGTTAGAGACAGTAATGGTTTTGCATTAGCTTCTTAACTAAATTCAATTTCATGTGTGAAATATTTATAAATTAGATTTTGTTATAGTCAGTAGCAATGCTTTCAAGAAAGGAAATCATTTACATAGTATAAATGAGGTGTAATAGCAAACTGCAGCACAGATTCCTCTTTCCTGTGATGGAAGATAAGTGGAAGAATGTTTATTGTCTGAAGCTATTGCAGAGGACATTCCAGAGACTCCAGTGACATATTTAAATTCAGGCATCAGATGGATTGAGTCTTGTAGGGCAGAGTTTGGTGACGACTCTTCTAAAAATTGTCTGAGGTGAAACAGTATTAAGTATTCAATATTCAGCTTTTCCTAATCACTCCATAAAACATGAACCCTCGTGCAAACAACAGAAATTGCTTATTTATACAGTCAAAACCCAAAATTACTGGGGGTGCTTCTGTTTCTGCTTTTCAATGTAAGAGTGAGTTGTCACTGAGCAGACAAATAGATGACAAGGTCTGAGGACAGTCTGGAGTGTGGACCCTTGCCTTGCAGCTTGTTTGAGACAGGGGCTTTTGTCTGTGGCTACATATGCCAGGTTTGGATTGAGAGACTGTGGGGACTTTCCCATCTCCACTTCCCATATCACTGTAGGAGTTCTAGGATCACAGACACAGACTATTATATGTAGCTTAATATGGTTCTGGACATTGCAACCCAAGGCCTCACCATGCAGTGCTCTCCTACTGAGCTTTCTTCCTAGCCTGCCCACCCTATCAGTCTTTTTATTCTTTTTTTCTTTTTCTTAACTCCACCTAGAGCGCTAGAGTGCAGATAGGGTTGAGGAACTCTTAGCAAGCCCAAGTCCATACTGTTGGTGGCAGAGGGGCTTGAACATCTAGCTTCAGCTATTCTCCCTCTGGGCTGCCATTCTGGTGACATCAGCCTTCTAAAGAACCCTGGCTGTAATTCTGTAATTCTGTAATTCGTATTCTTCCTTCCTTCCTTCCTTCTTTCCTTCCTTTCTTCCTTCCTTCTTTCCTTCCTTTCTTCCTTCCTTCCTTCCTTCCTTTCTTTTTTTTTCTTTCTTTTTGATAACTACACTATCTAAGCATTCCTGCTTGGTGGATTTTAATTTTTACTTTTAATTAAGGTTTTACTCTGTTAAGTTCCACATTACCTAACAAGTTTTTTTTTTTTTTCATTTTTTTTTCTGACTACAGTGTGCCCAGCAACCCCTTTATTCCTGGTTGCCATCTTTCCTCACCCCTTCAAAGCCCACTCTGAAACATAATCGCATGGCTGAACTCTCTGACACTGTCAACCCTGATCAAATGCTGAGTACTTCATTGTTTGTTCTTTTCAGCCTGAATTAGACTCTTCTCAGAAAGAAGAGTTTGTGCGTTGAGGGGTTTGTAAACCGTGATGTATGACCGTGAAGTAGTAGAGAAAGATACGAGCTGGTGCTTTTTCTCTTTTTTGATTCCTATATACAGCTGTTTGCTTCTGTTGAGAAGTATTTCAGATTTCTCTGCTGCACTGAAATGTAATTGGAGTTAACTTTTTTCATTATTCCTGTTCCTTAAATTGTTTAAAGGTCTTAGATTTCCTAACGCTTGTAAATGCAATAATGCTCTGTTCAAATGAATTACAAGATTTCGTATGTATCGAGTTCCCTTGTTTATTTTAGGTAGATAATAAAAGGAAACTCAACTTAATAGAATGAACTGTCCCCCAAGATTTTACATTCCTTTGTGTTAATTTTTTTCCTTCTCAGGAATTTTTGTGACATTCACCAGTGAAACCCAGTAGCCCTGTTTGCTGCAGGCTTCTTACCAAGGCTGCTCTCAGCTGTTGACATCACCCTGAGAAAAGGTGAGCTTCAGAAACCAGGGAAGCATTGGGAGGCTCCTGACACCGAGGATCTTCTGAAGGTGAGCGTGGGTAGCTTCTTTCTTGTCCTTGGTAGTTAAATTAACTGGTGCGTCTGCCACAATCCACTTCTTCAGAGAATGAATAGGGAACTGTTCCTGAGAATTCTCTGTGTGTGAACATGAGATTTCCTTTGGGGAAGAATTTTTAGTGGTAAATGAATGGACAAGTCCATTAGGATACGAACATATTAGGGTACAATAAGACTTCAACAGACATTAATGCATCTCAGATCTGGAGGATGGTGTATGGTGAAACAGGCTCCTGGAAATGAAATGGCTTTTGAAAGATGATCAGAAATGAGCCATATAAATGGCAGAGGTAGAAAAGGTACCCCTCCCAAGGCTGGAGCAGAAGGGTACAGCTGTGAATCTCAAAAGGAAAACAGCGAATTGTATTTTCAGTGAAACTGTGATCTATGAAGATGTATTTGAGCACATATACACACTCTTATGAGCATTGCTAAAGTAACAGCAACAAAACCCATGGTCTAGCTGGGTATGGTGACAAGGCTTCTGTCCTGGCACTCACGGCAGAGGCTGCCAGAGCTCTGTGAGTTAAATGTCAGTGGGGTCTGCATAACTGCAGGCCAGCCAGACCACACAGTGAGTCCATGTCTAAAAGTCAATAACTCCACCCCCTCAAAAAAAATCAAGCAATCAAAACATAGTAGTAGCGCTCTATTTCTAAGAATTGTTTTGTAGCTAGTGGCGGTCTGTCTTTATGCATGCTGTACCTGGCCGTCCAAGGCGCACATGGTTTAGTTTATATAAAAGCATGTTGTAAGCTCAAATATCTTTACATAATAAGAAAATTATTTATAACCCTCCAATATACTCTCAAATCTTTCGAATGTTTTCCCCAGAGTTTATCAATAAACCTTGCTATAGTCTCATAGTAAACACTCAATAAATATCTCTGAAACGTTAAATATAGATATTTATATTAAATGTTAAATATAAATATAGATAGATCTGTTAAAAAGAAGAGCATGACAAGTCCATTAGGATACGAACATATTAGGGTACAATAAGACTTCAACAGACATTAATGCATCTCAGATCTGGAGGATGGTGTATGGTGAAACAGGCTCCTGGAAATGAAATGACTTTTGAAAGATGATCAGAAATGAGCCATATAAATGGCAGAGGTAGAAAAGGTACCCCTCCCAAGGCTGGAGCAGAAGGGTACAGCTGTGAATCTCAAAAGGAAAACAGCAAATTGTATGGCAATGTGGAACCTTAAGGTCCAGTGTGTGTGTATGTATGATGAAAGAGAAGCTTTAAGCCGAAACTCATGGGCATTTTAGGTGCGTTACTCTGGAGTAAAGAGAATCCAAGAGGGTTAGCAAGACTGAAAGAAGGAAAGACTGATTTTGGAATAGTCTAGGGAGTATTTTCGAGAAATAAAATTTGAATAGAAGCAGTAAGGAACAGAACAAGAGAGTTATTTGAAGAAGTGAGAATATGCTAAATTTGAAGACTGGTTGTACTTGGGAGGAAGAAAAATCAGGACTTAAGACTTTTGAGTTTCTGACTTGGATGACTAAGAACATGATGGAAATGTTCAGGGGATAAAAGGTGAAAGTAGAGTACTTTTGAAGAAGCGAGGACATCAAGGCAGATGGGGACATCTGGGTAGAATTGTTTACCAGGTGGCTGGAAGGATGAAGTGGCGATAAAAGGGGAAATTGGATCTAGAAACATTGAAATTGTAGACCATCATAGTCAGTGTTCTGTTGCTGTGATAAAAAAAAACTAAGGAAGCCAACTTACACAGAGGAAAGATTTGGTTGGCTCAAAGTTGCAGTCTATGGTCACCTGGCTGTGTTGCTTTTGGGTCTGGGGTGAGGCAGGAGGTCATGATGAGAAGCATATTATAGAGTAAAGCTGCTAATCTCAGTGTGACTGGAAAACAGAGAGAGGAGGGAAGGGTCTAGGATCCCACCATCATCTTCAAGGGCATGTCCCTGATAACTTGATTTCCTCTTATTACACCTTACCTCCAAGAGCCTTCACCAGGTCTCTACAGGCCCAAAGGCTAGCCACACTTTAGCTATAAGCTCTCTAGAGACACCTACACTCCAAACCACTGTCCAGGGATCTAGCTTAGTAGAATAGTGCTAGCCTTGCATCCATGGAACCCTGAGGTCATCTCTAATATCACAAACTATGAAAACTGAAAAGAAGTAACAAGATCCCAAGCAGGCAGTAACTACAATTTTTTAAACTGTAATTTAAAATGTAATTTAATTAATACTTAAGTGTTCAATATTATTTGTTCATATATGTAAGACACAGCCCAAAATCTTATCAATTTCTATTTGAATATTATCTGTTGTTTCATTTATATAAGTGGCTGTACGTCTTGTTTTCATGACAGGATAGATTGAGCTGTTTCCTAGGAACCAAAATGGTAGCCCTTTTAGTTTGAGAAAAAGAACTTTTAAACACTGTTTACAAACAAAAAAACCCTACATTTTAGGAGTGCTGCTATTCAGTATCATCCTCCATTTTAATTAGTGCCATTTGCCCAAGTATAATTCTTTTTTAATATTAATTATCCTGGTCTCTTGTCAATTCCTCATTTCCATTGCCTAGTGAAGTGTCTGAGCGTTGTTTACAGGAGACTCATGGCCTTTCTCCAATGCTTCAGTAGGGTGGTACTGAGTCCACACTTTGGTATTCCTAGCATCCACTCTGAACATGGTTGACGGATCTGTCATAACAGAGGCCGCAGTGTTTGAGAGTGAGTCCCCCCTAGTTAGACTTCAGGAACTTATTACTCAGAGCCTTCTTTGAGGGAATGTCATGGGTAAGAATTTTAAATTCAAATAATGCTTACAATTGTGCTATTTTGAGTCAATTTTATTGAATTACTATAGCCTTAATTAGCTTAATGGCTAATTTTCTTAAGATGTACTGGAGAATTACAAAACCTTACCATTGTAGTCTCTATAGTCCACTTCATTATCATCTTGCCAGAATCGGCTCATTTATCACTTTCATTTTCAAACACAGAAAATTAAATTAAGGCAGAATTTGGTAAACGCTTTAATCCTAGCAGCTGGAACTAGTGATTGGGTTTCTTGAGACACTCTGGCCTTCCTCCAGTATCATATTCATTCTCTCTCTCTCTCTCTCTCTCTCTCTCTGTGTCTGTCTCTCTCTCTCTCTCTCTCTCTCTCTCTCTCCCCCTAACCAAACCTTGTTGAACTGCACAGAGTGAATTATCCAGACATTTTAAAACATGTAATAAAACTAAGAACCAAGAACTGCTTTACACTGATGGCAATTACACTGGTTAGTTACTCAGAATTGACCAAATATATTTTACTTTAAAACATGAGGCTGTGGTTAATACTTTATAGTTTTAATTTTTATGATTCTTTGTAGTTTTAACATGGACCTTTTTTCTGTTATCTTCTGTTTTTCTATACTGGTTCTACCACTACACTAGAACCCTAAACCATCCCACCTATGTTTAATTTCTAGTTTGAAAAGGATACTAGTGTTTTCAGAACTTATTCTTATAAACAGAAAATTTTTCTGATTTGCTCAATTACACTGAAGTCTGCTGTGGATTTTATGTATAGAAAATGTGTCTGTGAACAAGCTCAGTTCCTATGATTCAGAATGACGGCATAAGCATGCAAATAGTAGGTAGTCATGAAGACAATGAATTATTCTGTGTGGTGTTCACTGTTCATGGGTTGACCATTCTTGACTGTGAAAGCAGTGGGCTGTGACTCATTAGCGTGTGTGTGAAATGTGTTTCAATCATGCCATGGCTGCCAATAGGAAAAGGGGTTTCCACTGGGATGTGCAATACATGGGGGTTATTCCTCACTGGTTCACCCTCTTCGACTTTTTTGTCTCTATTCTGTCTCCTTGCTCTTTTTCTTTCTCATACTTTCTAAGTAACAGACACATTCATTTGATCCCTCTTAAAAACATGATCCTTTATGGGTTTTGTTTATAGAACTGAGTGGAAACAGGAAAAGGAATGCAAGCTCTGGGAGGCAGTGGCTTTTGCAGAAGGTTTCTTGGCGACGTTATATAGAGTAGTATGAACTGGTATCTTAGTTTAGGATTTTCCTGCTGAGAACAGACATCATGACCAAGGCAACTCTTATAAAGGATAACATTTAATTGGCGCTGGCTTACAGGTTCAGAGGTTCAGTTCATTATCATCAAGATGGGAATATGACAACATCCAGGCAGGCATGGTGCAGAAGGAGCTGAGAGTTCTACATCTTCCTTTGTTTGAAGGCTGCTAGCAGAATACTGGCCTCCAGGCAGCTAGGATGAGCGTCTTAAGGCCCATGCCCACAATGACACACCAACTCCAACAAGGCCATACCTTCTAATAGTGCCACTCCTTGGGCTGAGCATATACAAATCATCACAACTGGAGTGAACAGATGTGGGAACTACTGTAGACTGAGCACAAGATGGCCTGGCACTGTGAACAGGGGAGGTAGCTCTAGCCACTGCTGTTTGGCTTGATGGTGGTAGTGTCTTAGCATGGGGGTGGGGACACAAAATGAAGCTTTCTGCCTAGATTCTGGTGAGTGCTGCAAGTACCAATGTATTAAACACAAACAAACAAACAAAAAAGAAATAAGATAAAACAAACAAATACACACATAAAACAAAAGCCACAGCAACAAAAGCAATGGGTAGGGTTTATGTTCATTTTGGAATCGGCACTTAAATGCATTTAAAGTAGGTAGTAAGTTTCCAGATTGTCCTCCAAACATAGGATTCTGAAAGGAGAAGATTTTGAGAGAGAAACGGTTGAAAAACAGAAGTCATGGGTGAGTTGCCAGTGTGACACTTCTGAGTGGGCACTATTTCAACAGGCTCAAGTCATTTTTAGCAGTTAAACTTGTCATCCAGTGCCCTGTGTGGTGTGCAGTTTTATAAAGAAGAAAGGAAATGCTGAGCCGCTGACTTTTGGTGCAAACTCAATCCTACCATAGAGGTCATAGACCTCACATCAGCAGTTTGTGCACCATATTGATGGAGGACAATGGCAGTGGATATCTAATCGGATAACATCCTGCAGCTTTTGAATTTTCACTCTCCACTGCCTTTTGTTGTTTGGGTACTTTCAAAATTATTCCTCATTCAGGTTTATTATTAACTTTTGAACCTCAGCTCTCATGCCTGTGTCTTGCCGGCCAGGCTGAAATGAGAGTGGTGGTTAGAGAATTTGTTTTTTCAGTAGTTGATAGAAGAGCAACGTAACATAATATGAATAAATGACTCTTTATATTTCCCATCATATAAGCTGCATTCATTATCCCCTGGGCATCTACTTTGAATTTGTGCCCTAATAAACCATTCCTGCTGGCTGATGATTTTCTACCTTTTTTAGAGCTGCTATCCAATGGATAAAGATATAAGAATGAATAATAAACACTTTCATCTTAATCTTTGAAACATTTTTGTTGTCCTTATTAAAATAGAAATATAACAGCAAAATTTCTTCTTCATACTCAACCTTATCATTACTAAGACATTTGTTTGAGTCAAGAGTTATCTTGAAGCAATTGTATCCTTTAATATGCTTTGGAAAATAAAATCCAGAAGGAAAGATTGAGGATCAAATGATGCTTGAGGATGCAAAGCCATGAACTGGTTCATATTCACTGAGTGTAACACCTCTCGTCTAGAGGACAGGGACATCATTATTGACAGGATGATTTGGACGTGGCAATAATCATTATCTTTCCATATTTCAAGTTCTCTCCCTCTTCTGTCCTCTTTGACATCTCAGTTTCATGTTTGTATTGCATACCACGTAAAACTATGAGAGAGAGAGAGAGAGAGAGGCGCAGTCAAAGACAGAGTCCAGGAGCAGAGGATTGGAAAAAGACAGAAAGGCTATAAATCAAAGCACCATATGGATTTCTTTCCTCGAGTTTATGCCTGATTCTTTTGGCATCAAATGATAAGATCTGTAACTTATAAGCCCCTAGTCAGGTGTCCAGAACCATATCCCAAGCTGAGTCACTGTAGCAGAACTATGGTACCACCCACATCCATCCACTTCTCTGGGCTCAGGCATCGTTTCCCTGCCTCTGGGAGTGTTGAACAGCCTGAAGAAGGCAAAGAAATAAAGAATATAATACAAGCACTTCAGAGGCTGAGGCAGAAGGATCAAAATCAAGGCCAGCCTGGGCTACACAAGGAATCAGACTTTCTCTGATTCACACACACACACAGACAGAAAGAGAGACAGACAGACAGACAGACGGACAGATAGGCAGGCAGATAGACAGACAGGGACACAGAGACAGATAAAGACAGACAAAGACAGAGAGAGAAAGAGAGAGAGGGGAGAGAGAGAGAGAGAGAGAGAGAGAGAGAGAGAGAGAGAGAGAATCTTGAAAAAAGAAAAGAGTGGGCAACTTTCAAGCCTGAGTCATTAAGACGGAAATCAACTCAGAATTTTGTCATTCCAGAAATCATGCTTATTTGTTTGGCAAATGAAAGATATTAGCCACTATCATCCGAATTCATTTTTCTCTATAAATAAACTTACATTGCTTTCGTGTCTAAATATGCCTTTATAAACTTTTCTGATAACCTTACAAATCTCTTTTCATTAAATATGTAATTATGTGCATTTAAAAATATACTAGATATTACCATTGTTTTCAATCTTATGTGCTATCTCTATGCATTTATATCAGAATTCGTTAACCATTTGTTTATGCCCCAGGTAAGCTTTTTCTTGGTACATATAATAGGATGATTATTTTTAAATTCTCTTGAGTATTATTACTATGAAAGGCTTTGAAATAACAGCAGTAAGTCTAGATCTCTGGAAAAGAAATTCTTTAGACATTAAATAATGGAGGTGAGATTACAAGTTTTTAAACTAAAATATTAAAATATTTTGTTGTTAGGGTTCAGGGGAGATGGCTTGGTCAGAAAACTGCTTTCTGTGCAAGCATGAGGACCCGAGGTCAATCTTTATTACCTACATAAAAATCAAAGTGTGGTGATGTGCTGCTCTAATTCCAATGCAAAGGAGGCAGAGATGGGAAGATCCCTGGAGCTCATTGGCTGGCCAGCCAGATCAGTGAGCTCCAGGTTCACTGACAGATCCTATCTTAGAAAACCAGGTGGAAATGATTACAGTAGGCACTTCACATCAGTCTTGGACCTCCACATGTACATGAGTACATATGCACATACATCCATGCACATGCATGCACACATGTAGGCAAACACATGCACATGCGTATCTCTTCCACACATAAAGATCTTGATTTCAGAAAGAAATAGAAGCCACTGGGAAGTTTCTAAATAGCTCTGTCTGTCGGATTTTGCATGCTGTCTTTAGAATGCCTTCTCAGAAAATTTTAGAAGACAGTGTACTGGATGAGAGAGGAAGGCTCTCAGGAAGCCAGGAAGCCAGGGCCTGGTTCTGGTTCTCTAGCCACAGATGATCTCCTCTTCCTCCTCCTCCTTCTCTTCCTTTCCCTCCACCTCCTCCTCCTCCACTTTTTCCTTCTCCTCTTCCTCTTTACCCTCATTAAAACAAAACCACCTCTGCACAGGTTTCCTCTGCACTTCTGACTCCTAATCCTAACTTACATGTAAATTAATACAGTCATCCTCTTAAAAACAAAACAAAACAAAACACCACCTAGTAGACCCAAGCACTCATTTGCCCCAGAGCTGCTTAAGGACCCAGGCAGTCCTTCCCACAATACAGCCTTGCGTTCTTTGTCTCTTTCTTTTGACACAGATATAAACACGGTTTTTTGGTTTATTATTGAATTTGGTTAAATGAGTCTACTGCTAGAAAAATAAGTCTGAAAGATATCCTTACTTTATTCTCCTCAGGACATTCAACATAAAAACCTTACTTCTTTCTGTGGCTAGCAAGCTAAGACTCTTAAATGACTTCTATCCCAAGAGAAGCAAAGTATGCAATCATTTTTCTTCCAGGATCCCCTCCTAGTCATGAAACAAGGAGGCCACATCAATGGACATGGCCTCAGAATCTTAACATTATCTTGATCTGGGTATGTAGCCCATGTCTGACTATGCAAGTGTCCTCACAAGTGACACTTTCATCCACATGTCCTTGCTGGGATTTTGTTCAGCATTGTCTTTGCCCTTTCCTAAGCTACTTTCATGCGAACTAAACTACCCCTTTCCTTCAGAGCATGTGCTGAAGCACATGTTACTCCTCTACAGAGCCTTCATTGGTTATCCTAATCACGCAGTGTGGCCTGTCTCTGCATCTCCCCCATAGAGTTGAGCATCTGTACTAATCTATCTTCTACTATGCAGTGACTCAGAAAGCATTCTTGAACTCACAGTAACATCTGTCTTCTCAGGTCATACAAGTGTTTGCTCTCAGATGTATGTTTTCAGTCCAATATGTATATGCATCCAGACAAGGAGATAAAGGTACTTTGGAAACAAAATTTACCAACAGGACTGAAAATAAAATTGCTCTGTCCTCTCATATCCTGAGTAGTAACACACTGATCAAAGCATCTGCTTACCGCCAAGTGACAGGATTAAGGTTTAAGCCTGGTTTCAATCCCTGAGGGCCATTCATTAGAGAGTCTCTATTCCATACAATTTTTAAAAATAATGCCTTAGATTCTTCTAAGATTATTAAAATTAGTATGTGAGATGTATATATATATATATATATGTATATATATATATACTACACATATACATACACATATGTATATAAATATGTAAATGATGTGGGGGACACACATGGGGACATTAGAGGGCATCTAATAGGGTCAGTTCCTTCTTTCTATCAAGTAGTATCTAGGGTTCTTTGCCTCTCACAAAAGAGTGTGGCATATTGTCTATATTCAGTCTCATGATACCCTAGGACACAGTAATATCATAATTTACTTCTTATTGTTCTGATAAAAGACCGTGACCAAAAACAACTTGAGGAGGAAAGGGTTTATTTGGCTTATACTTCTATATCACAGTCTGTCATGTCAATGGAGGAAGTCAGGACAGAAACTCAAACAGGAACCTGGAGGCAGGAACTAAAGCATGGGCCAAGGAAGAAGCCATTCTACTGGCTTGCTCCTCATGGCTTGCTTAGCTCACAATAATTCCAGGACCACCTGCGCAGGGATAGCAGTGCCCGCAGTGGGCTGAGCCCTCCCAGGTTTGCCTAAGGGCAATCTCAAGGAGGCGGTTCTTCTAAATTGGTGTTTCTGCTCCCAGATAACTCCAGCTTGTGACAAGTCATCAAAAACAAATCAGGATAATTTATATCTGCTAAATAAGAAAGCTTGGAGGATGTGCCTTCTCCAGCAGACACAACACTGACGGTAGCTAGTTCTTATTTTAGTTTCAACAGTCACGTTTCCTGGAAGTGTGGTTTACATACTAGCTGCCTGGGTTTCACCCTGAGCTTATTAAAAATTAAACTTTCCCGTTCTGCCTTTGAACTCCTGAATCAGAATATGCATGTTAACAAGAATCTTGGGATTCATGTATACTTTAAAGTTGGGGAATGCTGTACTCTTAGGACAGCTGAAGCCTCTGGCCTATATTGGTGAACGAGTAACTTTTACTTCTGTTAATGCCTTCAAATCTCACCTGTCAAATCCTTGTACCTTTGAAGAGGTTTCACAGAGATACGGTAGTGTAATACTATAACGAGACATGGCTTGTTCATCCCGAGTGAACAAAGCAGAGCCAGGGATTGATGCAAAAGCAAGAGCAATTTACTGTTCCAACACATTGGGGTTGTCGTGCACCTGAAGGAGAGGGGGCAACCTTGTGCAGCCCGTTCGGCCAGTTTTTTTTTTCCCAAATAGAGCTCACTTTTATTGCCAAACATATATTGTGTATGTGATTTTACATTTTTTATTAGATTTTTCTTTATTTACATGTCATATGATATCTCCTTTCCCAGTTTCCCCTCTGAAAAAAAATAAAAATAAAATAAAAAAACAAAAATGAAAACGAAAACAAACAATAAAACGTGTTCCCTTCTAGTCAGAGCAATTAGACAACAAAAAGAGATCAAAGGGATATGAATTGGAAAAGAAGAAGTAAAATTATCAGTATTTACTGATGGTATGATAGTATACTTAAGTGACCTCAAAGATTCCACCAGAGAGCTCCTAAACCTGATAAACAACTTCAGCAAAGTAGCTGGATATAAAATTAACTTGGCCAGTTTTTATACAGTTTTCAAGGGTAGAATAGAGCAACAGCCTCTAGGCACAATGTGATTGGCAGAACAGTGTTTTAAGCTGATTGGTCCTTAGGGAATGGGGTAGCAAGGAGTTCCTTTATCTTCTGGTGGCTAAAAGTTGGTCTGCCCAGAGGAATGTGTCTGTGTGATCTGGGATTCCCTCATCTGCAGGTCAGATCCCCCTGTGGTCTGAGGAATGTAATTAGCCTCTCCCTTGGGGAGGTGAGGAGGGGTGTTTATGCACTCTATGACCTTTCTTTTCTAGGAGGGGAGGGGTCTGTGGAAATTTTCCAAAGTTTCTGAGCTTTGGTGGTTAATTTCAACATTTTAAAAGTCTAAATTTGGTCTAAGTCATTTTTTAAAGATTTATTTTATATACATGAGTACACTGTCATTGTCTTCAGACACACCAGAAGACAGCCTTGGATTTCATTACAGACGGTTGTGAGCCACCATGTAAGTGCTGGGAATTGAACTCAGGACCTCTGGAAGAACAGTCAGTGCTTTTAACCAGTGAGCCATCTCTCCAGCCCCTAAGTCATTTTTTAAATCTTCCAACTCACAAGGATATGTTTTCTTCCCTCCATCCCAGCTTTTGCACTGCAACATTTTTTTGACTATTAATCAGCCTTTTCGCTTTAAAAAGTTACATTTGTTTGCTTGTACATATGTGTGGATTCATGCTTGGGAAGTGGTGAGCATATGTTCTGCATGTGTGTTGAGGTCAGAGGACAACTTACTGGAATGGGTTCTATCCTTCTGCCATGTATGTTCTGGGATCAAATTCAAGTCATCAGGCTTGGCGGCAAGTACCTTTACTCACCTTTGTATGTGTGTATGGTGTGTGTGTGTGTGTGTGTGTGTGTGTGTGTGTATGCATATACATATATATGTATGAATGTATGTATGTATAATGTGTGTATGTGTATTGTGGGTGCATGTATATCCTGGCATGAGTATGTAGGTCAGACAACAACGTTCAAGAGACTGTCCTACTTTTCCTCCTTGTTTTTGAGCAAGGTCTCTGCCTTTGCAGATTCATATGATAGGCTAGTTAGCCCAAGAGCTTCCAGGCAATTCTCCTTTCTGCCTTCCATTTCCCATAGGTGTGCTGAATTACAGATGTGAGTACTACTCCATTCAGCTTTTAACATGGGTTCCAGGGATTGAATATAGGTCACCAGCCTTGTGTGATGAATGACTTACATCTGCCCTGCCCCTCATCAGTTTTATCTTAAGGCAAACCTACCACTTCCAACCTTGACTCAGTAACTGCATCATGATGATACTTAATTTTCAGAAGTTCAGTTTTGGCATTCAATTTTCAGTGAAACATGGAATTAAAACTCAAGCACAAACCTTTAATCCCAGCCCAGAAGGCAAGGGCAGGTGAATCTCTGAGTTTGAGGCCATCCTGGTCTGCAAACTGAGTTTTCGGACAGCCAGGGCTGTACAGAAAAACCATGTCTCGGGGCGGGTGTTGGGGCAGGGGGAAAGGGCTGTACTTCATTATTTGTTTTTCTATTTGGTGAGGGAATCTTGCACATGCTGATCAAGTGCTCTACCACTGATTTACTTCCTCAGCGCTCAACTTAATTGAAAAGACATATATTCTAAAGCTCTTGATCTTGATTTTTGTTTAAACTCCACGTTTGTCTTTGGGTAGGAAACCAAGAATGAGATCTATACTGTAGGAGCCAAACAACTGCCCTGGAATGTTAAAGATGAAAGCTAGTCAAGTCCTTAGCATTCTGGGGCCTGTGTCTCCAGTGGTTCCTCCAGTACATTATAGCCAACCTCTGACTTCTTGTTTTCTGCCCTCAAAGCTCTCCTGCTGCTTCCTTGTCCTTTGCTCATTTTTCACTTTAAAGAGACAAGAAAAGACCTTTTTTCATGAATATTCATTGATTACTTCCCTTTCCAGCTACTATTTTGAAACTGCTTGCTCTCTCTCTCTCTCTCTCTCTCTCTCTCTCTCTCTCTCTCTCTCTCTCTCTCTCCCCCTTTCCCTCCAATCTCTCTCTCTCTCTCTTGTGACCAGGTTTGCTATTTCTCCATGTAGCTCTGGCAGTCCTGGAACTCACTCTGTAGACCAGGCTAGCCTAGACGTTAGAGATCTTCCTGCCTGTTTCTGCCTCCCCAGTGCTGGGATTAAAGGCATTGGATTAAAGTTTTGATCTGTTCATCATTACTGTGTAGGTAAGGTCCTGAGTAGAAAAGGCTGTATAACTCCGAGAAATCACAGATCGTGTGTGTGTGTGTGTGTGTGTGTGTGTGTGTGTGTGTGTGTGTACATAGCCACTATAACTGTATCTATTTTATAAGCTGTGAGCCAAAGCTTGGAGCCAGTGATTTAGTGATTTGTTTTAATTCACAAAATACTGAGTAGAGGAGAGTGAGGTGATTCCAGTTGTTGAAGTCTGGATTTCACACTGTTCCTCTTCCATCATCTTATAGAAACTGACAGTGGGTGACTTGGATTCCCTCTAAAGAACTGATGTATTTTATATCTTGATATATCACATTCTTAAGAAAACTGTTGCTAACCCTTAAGCCTGAGCACCGACCAGGATCTCTGCGGGCTGGCCTTTCTTCCGTGTGTCCTGGACTAGATGATGCTACCTAAGTCTGCCATATCAGCTCATAGAATGTCTCCCCACTGCTTCCCCCTGCTCTGGATATCAAAAGGTGCAGCCCTGGATGGCCTTGAAGGTTCAGCGCTGCTAGCCAGTCCCCTGTTCCCTTCACAAGGTTCTACTCTTCCACGGAGCATGGCACTCCCTCCTTAGGCCGCTGATCTCTCCTTAGTTAGACCATTTTCTGACTGCTGGATAGAGTTCCCTATGTGTGTCTCCTGACTCATCTTAGTTGTGGTGACAAAGGAGCCTGAAGCTAGGCCAGTGGGAGTTAGTGTTTCCCAGCTTGTTGCTGGATACAAAGTACTCTTTTGGAACTCAGTAACACTTATAATTGTCTTTGATCTTTCAGGCAAGATGTAATTAGACTTCCTCTGCAATTTACCAAGTGACTAGTGTATGCTATAAAAATGTTCGAGAGCAGGAGTATTTTTAAATAGTGTTAATTTTCTTTCCTGCATGCTAAAGTAGTACCTGGTTGTTACATACAAGTTGGAAAAAAATGAAGAAAATATGACAAAAATAAACACATGCAAAAATTAACATTATTTCTCATTATATCAAAGTGCAGGTATATACAGATATATATTTATCTTTTTGCAGGTTGTTTGATGTTATGGGTCCAATGACATTAATGCTGAATTTTTTCTTTGACTTTTTTTTTTTTTTTTTTGTGATGAAATATTGTATATGTACAAGAAGGATGAGAGGGTGCTTGTATCTGGGAGCATAGACGCTGACCTTGGGTGCACCACCAATTGCTACCCTGGAGCTTTGGAGAAGTTAATGACTTTGCTGAAGTTCTCTGTATACAAAACAAGATAAGACAGTCAACTATTTATAGAGAATTATAAGAATTCAATGGTAAACTGTCAACTATTATTTTTGAAAATAAGTATAATATACATATAAAGTAAAGAGGATCTTTTAAAAACACATAAGCAAGGGAATATTTTACCTTGCTTGCTCCCTTTAACCTTACAAAACTTTGAACCTAATATGATTAGTATTATACAGATATTTACTTAACCTTATATTTATGGGATTTATTCAAGATGATTTTTTATCCATAATAACAGTGTTCTATCCTAAGTGTATACTGTAACTTGTACCCCTCTGAGTTATTCATCAACTGTGATTATTGAAGATGCGTCTATAAATACTCTTGTGCCTCTTGTTGCACACATCAAAAAGCTTACTTGTGCTGTTTTACTTTTAATGGAATTTAATTGCAGGTTACAAGCACGCTCCACTAAATGGCTAATTTTCAAACTGCTTGTGCCAATGCTCATGTGCTCAAACCAGGAGTGTGTCAGAGATGATGTGAAGAATAGAGAAGATGTCTTTGGGAATTTAACTGTTACTTTGTTATAATTGCAACTTTACTTTCTGATTGCCTTAATAAGGCACTTACCATTAGAGTTCTTTTCCATAAGACAGTTTTAGAAGTCTGTAGAATTTTTATTTTTTCTTTTCTTTTAAAAACATATTTATATGTGATTCTTATTCTTCACCCCTATTGGAGTTCTCTGTCATTCCAGTGCCAACCTATTCTCATCTTTTGTCAGTTCTAGTAAAATCTCAGCCAACACTTCTCTGAGCATCATCTCCTTCTGGTCTTTGCTCTCCTTAGTTCTTGCCATTCTAACTAGACATATTTGAACCTTCTTCATTTATTTTTTTCTAATGGCTCTTCTTATATTGTTCTTTGGTATTATAACATGAGTGATTTCTTCAACTCTGCTTTTAAAAATAGGTTGTATCTAATAGCAAGTTTATCTCACTTATTTACTTTTAACACTTTTTTTTTGTAAAGTTAAACAATTTTATTTTCTTTGTTTCCACAAATTCCCTTCATTTTCCTTTGGCTTAATCACAATTATAGCCCCTTTTTATTTGTGACTTAAAATGTTTATATTGTAAGAAAAGATAATGTTGTCCATCTTAAAAGCATTTCAATTCTTCAACACTGTTGTGGCAAGTGCATTTCCATCACTGTGCAGCCAGTTTCTAGAATTCCTTATTTTGAACTGTTTGGCCATTAGCCACTCCCCTCCTTGCACCTAACACTGCACCTTCTACTTTCTGCCATTGTTAATCTGCTTGCTCTGGGTAGCCTACATAAGAAGAATCAGGAGGCATTTTTTGTTCCTGGCTTGCTATAATTAGCACAAACAAAGCTTATATTTTAGAATTTTCTTATTTCTAGTATATTTTAGAATTTTCTTTTTTCTAGTATATTTTAGAATTCTCTTCTTTTTAATATATTTTACAATTTTCTTCTTTTTGTTAAGCTTCACAATATTCCATTGAAAGTTCCATGGTGATTTTTTTTTGTTTTGTTTTTTCATAGCAGCCTTATTTATTTTTTTTAAACTTTTATTGCATTATGATGAGAAAAGTTACATGATTTCAATTTATCTGAATTT
>NW_022196912.1:59887113-59930105 GCF_008632895.1 Mastomys coucha
CAGAGTCAAGCTGCCTCTGGGATCCTGTGATTCTGGGATCCTGGGATCCTGGGCTTGTTAGATCACCTAGAAATGTGGCTTTCTCTGAGTGTTGTGGGATTGGCTGCAGAGCTTGTGCCCAAGGTCTGCTGAGAACACTAACCCAGATAGACCGGAAGGAACCAGAGTCACTAGTCTGGTGGAGTTCCTAAGTACCTGGTCCTGCTGGTCCCAGTTACTTCCAGGGTTGGGACAGATGTTGGATCCTGCTTACCTCTGATCCTGGGTGTGTCAGAGCACCTGGGAGTGGAGCTTCCCCCAGGTGTTGTGGGACTGGCTGCAGAGATTGCGCCCAAGGTCTGCTCTGGACCCCAGCACAGACAGACTGGAAGACACCCAAGTCACTGGGCTGGCAGAGTTCCTGTGTGTCTAGTCCCGCTGGTCCCATTTACTCCCAGTGTTGGGACAGATGTTGGTTCCTGCTTACCTCTGATCCTGTGTGTGTCAGTGTACCTGGGAGTGGAGCTTCCTCTGGGTGTTGTCAGCAGCCTTATTTATAATAGCCAGAACACTCTGTATTCCAACCCCCAACAAAGGTCAGCAGCAGCTGTGAATGGAAGTCCAAGGATCTAGCAGTTGCTCAGTCCCACAAGGCAAGCAGGTGAAGCAGAGCCCCATGGTGATTTTTAACTACCATATTTATTTTAATCAATTTAGAGATGAGAGTTTAGCTTAAGTGTCTGATGCCAATTAACATCTGAAGTCCCTGGGCTTTCAGGTCTGGTGGTTTCTACTGGGTTTTTCTTCATGGTAGCTTGTTCCCTGAGATATTTGCAAATATTATTTATGAGGTTTGAATAGATTGAATTTAATACAGGGGAGTTCTGAAACCTAGAGCAAGGATTTTAATTTGCTTGGTCAGATTGAGAGGCCCTACCAATTTGAACACACTCAGTCTTTCAGCTTCGATGACAGTGTGGGGTCCCGCTGCCTCTCAGGAGCATCCATACCAGCTTCACTCCTCAGCAAAGTCAACTAAGCCGGGTTCAGCCATCTCTCGCCTCCTTCCTCCTTCTCTAATCTTTAACAGTCCTGGCATTTTCAATCCCTTCCTCCTCTTCCATCCTTCTTCACTCATAGCCTCCCTCTTTATTCAGCAAACTGACTTGTTTGGCTATCAGAAATGCTTTTTGCTTTTTGAATTCTCAAATTATAGTGTCTTATATGTCTAGAGATCTCTCTGTTTCCCTATCCTTCTTTACAGAGAGGGAGGGGAGGAGGAGGAAGAGGAGGAGGAGGAGGAGGAGGAGGCAGAGAGAGAGAGAGAGAGAGAGAGAGAGAGAGAGAGAGAGAGAGAGAGAAAGCATGTGAATGTTGTCCAGAGGTTTTTATCTCATGAACCCTGAGCTCTTGAATTCTCTATGCTGACTGACTGAGGAATGATCCCAGAGGCCCACCCTGGGATCTTCCTGTGTTCTCCTCCTTAGGCTTTTCACATGGGAGCTGGGGAGGCTCTGTTGATTCTTATTCATGGTGTTTTGCTTTTTCATATAATTTAATTTTAATTATGAATTAATATTCCTAGGACTTTACCTATGAAGAATGTCTAGTGTGAGGATCCATTCCTGACTAGAATTTAGATTTGATTCTAAAACAAATAGTACAGTATTACTTTAATTTATTACCTTTGTGTGTGTGTGTGTGTGTGTTGGGTTCTTGGGAAAGTGTAAATCTAGACCTAGGGATGAATATGACTCCTGTCTGATTAGATATTGTTGGAGAGGACTGGAGAGATGGCTCAGTGGTTAAGAGCACTGACTGCTCTTCCTGAGGTCCTGAGTTCAAATCCCAGCAACCACATGGTGGCTTACAGCCATCTGTAATGAGATCTGATACCCTCTTCTGGTGTGTCTGAAGACAGCTACAGTGTACATAAAATAAATAAATAAACCTTTTTTTAAAAAAAGATATTGTTGGAGAGACGTTTCATTCTTCTCTCAACATCAAAGTCAGGAGGAAGTTTTTTTGTTTTTTGTTTGTGAGCCACCATGTGGTTGCTGGGATTTGAACTCAGGACCTATGGAAGAGTAGTCAGTGCTCTTACCCGCTGAGCCATCTCACCAGCCGGGACTGTCATTTTTATGCAGACCAATGCATACTTTGTCACACATTTCCACCTTCCCAGAGACTATTATCCAAGCCTAGACTCCATTAGCAATAAAACAAAAACAAAACAAACAAAACAAATACCTTTCAGCTTTGGCTTTTGTTTTGAATTGTTATTTTCCATTCATTCTGACCCTCTGGTATCTCCTTTTGAATTGCTTACAGCTCTGCTGCCCTTCATCAGCATGTGTCTTAGGGTTGTGTTCAGAAAGCTTAGGTGTTTAGTCTGCCTTCGGAATATGGAATGTGCTGTGCTGCTGGAGAGGCAAGTGGTGGGTAAAATCCTAAGGATTCTCAGCAGTGTTGGAGATAGCACTGCTTCATGCTTAGCATGTAATGAGAGAGCAGAGCATGCTTGCTGTGGTGAACCAAAGGGTGTTAGTATTCTCATTTACCAGGGCCTTTGTGACTTACTGAGTCTCTAGGAATAGTGGAGAGGCCATGATAATGCTGTAGACTCCTGGGATTGCTTCAGTCTCTGAAGTGTTGACTCTGTCTTCTTAATTTGATCTTTCCCGTTCTTCATTGGCACTGTCTAGCCCCCCTTTAATAATTTCCCAAAGGAAATGCAGAGTTCTCATTGAAGGCATTCATAGTGAGGTTTGCTGACACTTGTGCTGACATCTTTTAATTATTCTTTTCATATGTCTTTTTATTCACAAGACTGTAAACCAGGTTCCCAAGTGTGAAAGTCTTACAGCTGTCTAGGACTCATTCTGTTTGCTAAGTGGCTTTCCCTCCGGCTGTGAATATCCGGAAGCCTAATTTATGGTTTGAGAATACAATATGCAGATATATTCCATCTATTGTGTTGAAGGTCTGTTTTCAACACTACTGAGAATGCTGGTGAGAAAACACATAAGCTTGTATTTGTGGGACTCTGCAGCTGTCTTATTTTTATAAATTGCTCAAAAATCCCTTCTGTATAACTATGGACTTTTACTAGTGTTTAAGACATAATGCAAGTGAGGCTAAGGGGTGCACACCTGTAATCCCTGAAGAATGACTGTGAGATCTTGGCCAGCCTGAGCTACACCGGGTGACCTTATCTCCAAAAAAGAAAGAAGGAAGGAAGGAAGAATAGAAGGACAAAAACAAGTTTTGATAGCTTCCCAGTTCTGGCCTTGCCTAATATTTATCTTCAGTTAGGGCTTTCCTGAAACAAAGGTAAAAGAATACTAGGGCAGGTAATCACTAGCATAATTTATGTGTGAGGCTTGGTAGGTTTTTAAGTGATCGTACAATTATTTCCTCTTTCCATCTGTAGCTACTATTCTGTTTTCTAGAACACCAGCCCATACTCACCCTGCACATGGTGAAATCAGCCTTAACTAACTTCAGGAACAACAATGCCCTGTAAGTCCACCAGGAGACCACAGTGCTTAGGGGATAATTGGGGACATAGTGACAGCACTTAGACATAGGGATGAGCAAGGCACTCCTGGAAGAGGGAAGGAGGAGAAGACAGCAGCCTGGTTAGAGTGACAGTCGTTGAAGGCATGAGCCCAATCTTTTCAGTGTCTCTAATTGACCTGCTCAGTCAGATATTTATTTATTTACTTATTGATTCACCTCATAGCCCGATCACAGTCCCCCAGCTGCTCAGATTTTTAATTGCAGTCAGATATTTCCTCGAACAAGTCAGTGTCACATGCTGTCCCTTGCATGGAAAGGTTCAGAGACTTATAAGTCCTTCCATATAATATCCAAAGCCGAGACAACTTTCCATGGAAATGATGCTCTGTGCCTAAGTGAGGCATGGAGCTCAGATAACCTAGCACTGACAGACAGATGTGCACCTCAGACTGTGACTGCAGGAGCATTAGGGCAAGGGACACTCACCAGTAAAGCCGGAACAGCCATCTGCTATATATTTGCTTAATGTGAGCAATCTGAATAGTCCCAGGCTTTCCTAGCAATTCCAACTGTGTTTTTTTTTCCTCCTTTTATTTCTTTCCCATAACAATCGAGTTCATGTAATTTTCTTTACAGATATTTGGGTAAGTAATAGTCTGTAAACATTATTTGCCTATCCAGAGCAATAGAAAAACTTGTCTAGAGGGCAGTGGAATATAGACTCTTAACCACCATCCCCTTGGTTAGCTGATTTGTGTACCCTGTACAACAGACAGGAGATCCACAAAGGCCTCAAGACAGACTGTAGTGTGATTACCAAGTGTGAAAGGTCTGCAGAGAGGGCTGGGACAGCTGCCCCTTGGTTTATCTCTCATACCTTTTTCTTTAAAGGATGCCCTTAAGCTGGAACAAAGGAAAGTGGTGACTTAATGAGGATATTCAAAGTAGGATTTAAAGCTGTGGCGTGAAAGAATTGAATATGCTAACATTTAACTGCAGTAAACCCTCAGTTGTATCCATCTCATAGAAGGATGCTTTCCTTGATTATTGAAAGACATTATAACAAGCCCTTCTTTAAAAAGCATTCAAATTAGATATTAATTATTTAAGTGGGGGTGGGGGGTGGGGACAAGGGTACATTACATAATGAACTGTTCATTCTTTCATCTAAGACTCAGATACTGGGCATCTTCAGTGTGACATGAACTACTGTGTAGGAGATTAGGGTCACCATCCTGTGGAACATTTGGAGGTGGCCCATGAAGATGTGTACTTACAACAAGTTGCTCTTTTTTTTTTTTTGGTAAAAGGAACATGTTTATTTTTTTCCATTTCTTTATTAGATATTTTCTTTATTTACATGTCATATGATATCTCCTTTCCCAGTTTCCCCTCAAAAAAAAAAAAAAAACCCAAAAAACAACAAGAACAAACTCCTGTTCCCTCCTCCCTCCCTCTGCTCACCAACCCACCCTCTCCTGTTTACTGACCCTGGCATTCCCCTACACTGGGACATAGAACCTTCACAGGGCTAAGGGCCTCTCCTCCCACTGATGACCGACTAGGCCATCCTCTGCTATACATATGCCGCTGGAACCATTAATCCCACCATGTGTACTCTTTGGTTGGTAGTTTAGTCCCTGGGAACTCTGAGCTCTGAACTAGTTAGTTCATATTGTTGTTTGTCCTAAGGGGCTGCAAACCCTTCAGCTCCTTGGGTCCTTTCTCTAGCTCCTTCATTGAGGACCCTGTGCTCAGTCCAATGGATGGTTGAGAGCCTCTACTTCTGTATTAGTCGGATACTGTCAGAGCTTTTCAGGAGACCGCTATATCAGGTTCCTGTCAGCCAGCACTTACTGGCATCCACAATAGTGTCTGGGTTTGGTGATTGAATATGGGAAGGATTCCCAGGTGCAGCAGTCACACTGTATTGTCCTTCTTTCAGTCTCTGCTCCATAGTTTGTCTCTGCAACTCCTTCCATGAGTATTTTGTTCCCCCTTCTAAGAAGGAACAAAGTATCCACATTTTGGCTTTCCTTCTTCTTGAGTTTCTTGTGGTTTGTGGATTGTACTTTGTGTATTCCAATCTTCTGGGCTGCTCCTTAGTCACAATCAAGAAATGGTTTGATCTATCCTGAAAATAAGCTACACTTACCAAAAAAGAGAGTCTGAGCTATTTGTCCTGGCTTCTTGCCTTTTAGTTTAGTTTAGTTTTTTTTTTTTTTTTAAGTATCTTTGTGTTATGAAGAATATGATGAATTCCTAACATCTGTAACACTCTAAGCCAATATTTTCAATAAACATTTTATATTTGAATATCTAAAGCTGAGGAATTTTCACTCTTGATGGTGAAGAATAACAAGACAGCATTATCTGCTCAAGAAGGCGACTGAGCAGAAACTCACTTGTCCTGTCTTAGCCCACAGACGCCTTTAGATTCTCCCTAGTTGATGGCCATAAGGTTCTGCTATGCTGCCTTATGCGTCTTACCTGGCAGGGCTCACCGCATGATCTCTCTTTACACAACGGTTTACTTTGCATTTAAATTCATGTGCACTTGGAGCAAAGAAATTGTGTCATCCATTTATCCCCTGCATGTGGTATCCCAGAATAAATTCCAATAAATATTCATTGAACTGAATTTTTACCAGTACAAGCTTATATTCCCAGACACTTGTAGATCTGAGACAGAAGGATTTTTTGAGCCTAGCAGTTCAAGGCTGACTTGGGAAATGTGGAGAAAAACATATCTTTCACTCATTTGTGCTTGCTCCCTCTCATAGCTTGACAGTTGTCTTCCTACATATATCTTTCATATCTACTGTAAACTGAGCAAATTCAGAAGCAAACTATCTTTTTTAAGAAGTATCTTTTATGCCTATGAGTATTTTGCTTGCTTGCATGCATGTATGTATGTATATATGTATGTATGTATGTATGTGTACTCCCATGGAAGAAGTAGAAGGCATTGGATACCCTAGAACTTTAGTCACAGGTGGCTGTAAACTTCCAGGTAGGTGGTGGGTCCTCTGCCAGGACAGAAAAAGCTCTTAACCAATGAACCATCTCCAGCACCTAGATACAAGCTTTATTAAGAGACAACTCCATAATTAATTCAGATGCCTCTGTTCTCTTTGACAAGATGATAACAAACTCAGGTAATGCCAACCTCGTGCTTCAGGTGTCACTGAATTAAACACCCAGGTAATGTGTTTTAGCTCTTCTTACACAATAGTTTGGTCATTGGAGTGATACCCTGTACCAAACTGTTTATAGCAGAAAAAGTATGCCTTGCTGGGTTACTTTTACTCTTAGTTGCTTCCCCCAGAGGTCTAATGCTAACTTTTACTGAGTGTGAATGAGGTGGCATTGAGAGTATATGTTCTGCAAAAAGTGACACTGGGCGTTTTCTCTACAAATGGTCACATTTGTATGTCTTCTCTGAAGAAATGTCTACTGTCCTGTATAGACCTATTCCAACAGTGAGCTTTCATCCATCTTCATACTCCCAGTGTCTAATCACTGGGATTTTAAACCTACGCTTTGTTTTTGTTTTGTTTTCTTTTATTTTAGAGTAGCATTTAGATAGCTCAGGTTAATAAGAGATTTTCCTTTTTGCTAATATTCTTGGCAAAATACGAGAGCCCTGCTTTAGTTGAAAATGGCTAGCTGGGCTGTGGTGGCTCATGCCTTTATTCCCAGGACTTGGGAGGCAGAGACAGGAGGATTTATGAGTTCTAGGCCAGCCAGGGATACACAGAGAAACTCTGTCTTGGGGAAAAAAAAAAAGAAAAGAAAAGAAAAGAAAAAAAGAAAATGGCTGTGTGGCAGTTTTCTGCTTTTCTGGTTTGGGTGTTTTGCTTCTCAGTTGTATTAGGTAGCTATGTTTCTGCTTTTCATTATCTTTTTATACTTTTCATTAATAGGAAAACCATTTAAAAATATATTTGGCTCCAGACAGAGGAATATATCTCAGTGGTAGGACAGCTGGCTAGCATGTATGAGGTCCTTCAGTCCAACATATTCTCTCACACATGCTCACACACACATTTACCAAGAAGAGTTGATTATCTTACAGTATCAAAATGCAAACTAACACATCCTTGGCAGATGTTTCATAGCTCTGGCATCTCCAACATTTTGAGGTCTCTGGTGTAATCCATGCTTCACCTTTACAGCTTCACACATTGCCCTCTCAGGATTTCTATGCTGGGACCTCTCCCCACTCAACACATGCCTGGTTCTGGAAGTTCTCAGTAAGTGTGGAGAAAGATTCCACACAGCTCTACTGGTGTGTCTTTAATGACTCTCAAGCCAGGATCTACATACACACCATTTGCTTGTATACCCTTGGGGTGAACACCACTCCCCTAGAATCACATTTGCAGATTTGCTTTTTTAGAGCAGGAAATTCCTTAGGTCTTTTCTTTTTTCAAGTTCCAAATGTAGCTGGTTGGGGTTTTGCCCTTGGGGCACCCTTCTCTTTACTCCAAAGCCGATGAGGCCTCTCCTAATCTCTTTCTCTTTCTCTCGGCATATGCTTTATCTCCAACATTAAATTTCCTGCTGCTCCTTTTCTCTCCAAAATGAACTTTTCCTCTCCCTTCCCCATCTGAGTTTGGATTTTACTTCTGTGAACAGACACCATAACCAAGGCAACTCTTTTTTAAAATTTATTTATAATATTTTTTATTAGATATTTTCTTTATTTACATGTCATATGATTTCTCCTTTCCCAGTTTCCCCTCCAAAAAACAAACAAACAAACACAACAAGAACAAACCCCTGTTGCCTCCCCCATCCTCGTGCTTGCCACCCCACTCTCTCCCGCTTATTGGCCCTGGCATTCCCCTACACTGGGGCACAGAATCTTCACAGGGCTGAGGGCCTCTCCTTCCGTTGATGATCGACTTTGCAATCCTCTACTATACACATGCTGCCAGAACAATCAGTCCCACCATGTATAGCCCTTGGTTGGTGGTTGAGTCCTTGGGAGCTCTGAAGGTACTAGTTAGTTCATATTGTTGTTCGTCCTAAGGGCCTGCAAAACCTCCAAGGCAACTCTTATAATGATAAGTTTTAATTGGGGTTGGCTTACAAGTTCAGAAGTTCAATCTATTATCATCAAGGCGGACATGGTACAGGAGAATCTGAGAGTTCTACATCTTCATCTGAAGGCCACTAGAAGACTGGCTTCCAGGCAGCTAGGACAAGGGTATTAAAGCCCACACCCACAGTGACATACCTTCTTCAACAAGGCCACACTTCCTAATAATGCCACTCCCTGGGGAAATCATATACAGATTATTATACCCACTTGCCTTTTCTTCATTGTAGAACTGTTTAAGAGTGATTATGAATAATCACAGGACAGAGTCAATATTGAGTTATCTTGAAATTTTCTCTCCCAGGGAAACTAGCCCATTTTGGATGCTGAGGAGCTGCGGAGAGCAGGGTCTCAAGTGGTGGTCAGTACAGCAGTGGCAGATATGCACAGACCCTAGGAGACTGTTTCCGATGACAGCTCCTTTATTGAAATACAGCCTTCAGGGGTAGGGGGAGGAAAAAGGACATGGGAGGAACATTCTAAATATGTCAGGTATATTAGCAGACTGCTGGGAAGCCAGTTCTCTGCAGTGAAACAGAAATTTAGCTGGCTTTATGATGAGGGGGGGCCTTCGTCTTTATGGAGTTGGGTAGGCCCAAACCTTATTTGGGTAGGCATCGCCCCGACTCCTGCAGTGCTCTCTGACAGATGTCCAGGGTATGTTCAACTCTGTACCTCATCTGGCTTGGGAACCCACAAACTTAGATTCAGGAGCATTTTTAGGATAAAGGCAAAACTTAGCCACATTCCTTGCTGGGTTATGACAAGAATGGCTTCTAGCCCAGTTCCTAATACTGTTTTGCTCTGAATCCTCTTAAGGGGAATGTGCTCAGCCTGCCTCGCTCTTCACAGGGCTACTTTCCTCGACCCCCCTAGGATGGCCCACTAAGCTCTACTTAGAGCAGTCAACTACTTTTCTAGTCCCCAATGTCAAAATCTTCCTTATTCCCTTAAAAAAAATTAACCAACCAACAAACACATGGATGGGGATGTCACAGCAGTATTCCACTCCCTGTTACCGGTTTATGTATCAGTTACTTTTTTAATGATGTTAGAAAACATTGTGATTGAAGCAAGTTGTAAAAGAAAGCATATTATTAGGCTTATGGTTCCAGAGGGTTAGAGTCCATGACGGTAGAGCAAAGGCATGGCAGCAGAGAGCTCACATCTTAAATGTAAACCAGAGTCAGGAGAGCACATTGGGAATGCCATCGAGTCTTCTGACTAAGCTGGTCTCAATGACACAACTTCTAATCCTTCCCAAACAGTTCAACCAACTGGCAACTATCAATTCAAGCACATGAGTCTATAGAGACCAGTATCATTCAAACTACCATATATATTCCATATTTGGGACCAGTAAGTATGGCTGCCATGGCACTTCCCTGATAAACATCCTTAAACATCCCAGCACACAGTATTTAGGAAGTTATCAATCATCCCAAATCCAGAGGTGTGTTAGTTATTTTTAGCTTTAAATGGCTTTTGTCTTACTTTTTGTGATGCATAAAGATAGAAAAAGTTTCATATTAAACAGATCCTTTGCCTGTTTAGCATGGGATTTGCTAGTATAGTACCAAATTCTTAGCAACTGTAAGTTTTGTTACTTTTCCATTCTTTGGCATTAATAAGAGATTAGCAAGGATCCTCCTGTCTCCCTTTTACCAAAGTATGTGCCATCATACCTGGCTTTTAAAAGTAGGTTTTAGGAATCAAACTCAGGTCCATGTGCATGTCTGACATGCATTTTTTATTAGATATTTTAATTTTATCCCCTTTCCTGGTTTCTCCTCTGAACCCCCCCTCCCACCTCCTCCCCTCTCCCTTGCTCACCAACCCATGCACTCCCACTTCCTGGCCCTGGCATCCCCTACACTGGGGGGGCATAGAGCCTTCACAGGACCAAGGGCCTCTTCTCCCATTGATGATATGCATTTTTAAAGTGAGATGTCTGGCCAGCTTGGAGTACTAGCTTAAAACTTGGCACTTAAACAGTACTAAGATGTCTTGAATTGGTAACAAATCATCTCCTTCAGCATAGTGTCCTTTTAGTTCTATGACACCTCTACTGCTCCCTGGCTGTCCATGGGACCTTTACCCAGTGGATTACTTAAGTCAGTTTTAGGAAGGGTAACTTTGTTGTCCTTTGTTTATAAGGAAATAGAGTGACATCTGTAGGAATACCAGACAGCAATTCAGCACATCCATCTCCCTTTGAGTGAGACTCCAAAGGATATCCTGCTCCTGTCTCAGTACCAGAAACAAAGGCCTGTGGTGAACAACATCTAATCTGTGCTTTAAAGCTGTGCTTGTGCAGATAAAACAAGGCAGAAGTCTATAGTTAAACCAGGCTAGAGATCAGGACTCAGGACTAGGGCCTACATAGACCTCCTGCTTCAGATTTTATCACCACAGGGTCCTGAGACTATTACTTAGGTCGTTCAAAGAAAGAGGTGAAAGGGCCGGGTCATAGTCCGTTCCCCTCCTGACCTGGCTTAGGTGCCCCTCTAATTACAAGGTTATAAGAGATACATATGGAGATAGATAAGAGAGAGGTAGAAGGGAGGAAGAAGGGAAGGAGTGAGAGAGCACCTCATATTCTTGGTATTTTTAAAGGTTTCAGATTACTTTATTTACTAATAATATGGTTCCATCTATATTCTGAAATATTAAGAGTTTGTACTAATACTCCACAAAAAAGGAAGTGAGGGAGAAGCCAAAGCCTTTTGACATTTCTCTTCCCTGCTGAATGAACAAAGGAGCAGATTGCTGATGAAGAACTAAACCCAGAAGTGTCCATTTCCTCCACAAGATACTCAAGGGAATGAAGATCTAGGTCCAGTTTTACTTGCTCCATTTTCCTCTTCCCACCACACTCACGGCTTCAACACCTGCTGTACTGACTAGTTCTCATGTATGCTGGAGACAGCCTGGATAGATTTGCTGAGGAGTAACTAGGAGTTGGTTTGGATTTTCCTTCTGCTTTTCATCTGAAAATATAATGTTTCTAAGGGACAGAGAAAGTCATTTTTCTTGTTCTATCACATTCAAGTCTATCATCTGCAATAGATCTCTCCCACTTCAGTCTCTCTCTGAGGAATTTCAATTCCGAGGGGTAGTGTGTTTAAAATAAAAAAAAAAATGCAAATCTTTGGTGGCAGATGTACGATGTACGAAAAACCTGGCTGGAGGAATATCATTAGCGTGATAGCATGCATATATGAATTCTGTAAGGTGTGAAGACGTAGCTCTGCAAGATGTGTTATTTTAAGCCTGGGAGTGTGGGTGTGCTACCATCTTGGCTGTGTGTAAAATTAACCACGGTTTCAAAGCTGTAGCTCGTGTATTCAATGTGGGAAGATGTACTGCAGAAATAGAGCAAAGTGCTAGGATTTTTACCCTCTGCTTTTGTTGTTACTTTAGAGCACATGACGATGATGCTTGTCTGTTATACTAACAAAGAAAATATGCAGGAATCAGGGACCCATTTGGCTATTGGGAAGCGTGCTTGTTGCTTGTAAGAGGCGGTATAGTATTACTAATTTGTTCTCCTAGAAAGTGTTGATAGCATCCTTGTATTTATTCAGTTAGTCTCAACAAAATAATTTGTCTTTCACTCCATGCTAATTGTTTTTGGTAACAGTGAGTTTGTACATTGGGAGCCTTTAAGACATACATAAAGCCTTTTTCTAGTACCTGGTGTTCTTAGGCTACTTGAGGTGAGTAGTTGATTATATTGCAATTCAGTGATTGGTTTTTGAGGGGTTTAGTTGATTATATTGCTGGATTTACAACATTTCTAAATCGCTCATGAGAAGTTTGTGTGTTAAGTCTTGTGAAAGTGTGAGTTGGAACCAAGTTTTTTCCATTTTAGCCACAACTGTGTACCTTTTTGAGAGCACACAAAGCCTATCGTTCTCTTGCTATTTGTTCTATTTCTCACTAGTTCAGACTTTTTTTTTTCTGTTTTGAAGAATCTGTTCAGTACTATGACTATTGGATCAGCTGGCCCTTGGCACTACAATGAATACAAAGTCATTAAAACAAATGGAGAAATTTAATTTTTAGTGAGAAAAGGATTCCATAGCAACATTGGAGTTAAATATACATCTGGTCACATTAACAGGGCCCCTGCTGTTACAAACCAAACATACACACACATACGTGTGATCTGGAGAGCTACATTAAAAGTACTTGGTACTCATCTGTTTCCTCAAAATCTTTTCTCTTCTTGAATGGAGAATATGTTTAACTTTATTTCAGAGAGAGAGAGAGAGAGAGAGAGAGAGAGAGAGAGAGAGAGAGAATATATGTATACTTAGCAAGTCAGATAGTTTTTTGACAAGGTTTAAAATCTTCATTCTATAAGCTAAGTCACATTTTAAAATGTCCACTCATAGCTCTGTGATTAGAAACCATTTTTCATTTTCAGGCAAGCTTGGGGTATATGTTCAGCAGTTGTGAACGGTGCATGAAACAGTGAGGTTCCAAATGGCCTAGGCACTGGCAGGAAGCACCAGTGCTAAATATACCTCCATGGGATCTAGGCAGAGTGTCAAAAACCTGGTGATGATCAAGATAAAAATAATCAACCCATTAGCCCCCTCTCCATGGAAAAGAGGCAGACTATGTTTTTGTCAAACTGTATAACAGGGCTAATCCAAAACTCAGAAATTAGAAATGATCCAAAAATCCAAAACTTTATGAGTATAGACACAATTCAGGTGGGAAGGAAATTCCACAATGTAAAGTTTAATTACTTGTACAAAATGACTGAAAAAAACAAAAAGAAAAAAGAAAAATTACCTTCAGGTCAAGCATGCAAAATGGTATTGTATAGTTGTTTCCTCCAAATTGAAACACTCCCTCCCAGTAGGAGGTTTGTAAGACCCAGGAAGCTACTGAAACTTACAAGACTTAGGAAGCTCATTAAGGCTTCAAAATTCATAAGACCCTCTACTCCCCAAGTTTAAAGATGTGTGGTGAGCAATTACTCAGGAAGAAGAGGCTCTCCAGTACAGTCCCAGAGAATGCGTCTTTCCTTAGTTGTCCTCAAGGTTGAGGTGGGCGTTGCAGCGATACAGATGCCTTTAGTCTGCATGAGCCTATAAGCAACCCCTCACCCATGCTACTCTATGGAGTTATCTAACGAAATCAGTGGTTCACTAACCCAGACTTGGGTGGACTCATTTGACCTGTTATCAGTGCACTATCTGGGATGCAGAAATGTCTGTTCATATCTCCGTTGGAAAGGTGATGCAAACCGGTGTGTGTGAAACAACAGAGTTTTGTAGTTTGAACTGAATTCAATTGCTTAGGATAACTCATTATATATATGCAATGTTCCAAAACTCCAAAAACAAATCTGAAATTTGAATTACTGCTGGCATTTCATAGAAGGTACACTCAACCTATACAGGAATTGGAAGACACTGTAAGGGCCTTGCCCTAAGTAAGTGGTATGCAGTGTTTGCATCATTTTGTACAGTTGCTTGACATTGACAGATTGGAACTATATAGTTTATGTGATAATTTCCTTTTTCTTTTTAAGTAATATTTTATCAATCCTTTGAAAATCCCATATAATATATTTTATCTTATTCACTACCTCTTCCAATTCTTCCTAGATATAACTCCTTTCTCCTTACCACCCAACTTCTCTCTCTCTCTCTCTTGCTCTCCCCTCACCTCCCCCACTCCCTCATTCCTTTTCCCTCTCCCTCCCTCCTCATGGCTCCCCAGCCCCAGTCAAGGCCAGTTTGAAGCACTGCAATACTCTTTGGGTGGTTGTTTTAGAAGTGGGTGCTTTAAGTATAACATCTAATGATCACTACACCAGTATCCTATTTTATTAACATCCAGTATTTGTCAGATACATGTATTACAAAGGATGGATCAACAGAGACACTATTATTATCTAAACTTTTTTTTATTGGAAAGAATGTATACAAATGGCGCCATTGCCACTTTTTTTCACTTTACCTTCTATTGTGATAAACATCATGAGCAAAAACAACTTAGCAGAGAAGGGGTTAATTTTTTATGTTTCACTTCAACATCATAACCATTAGCTGAGGGAAATTAAGGTGGGAATTCAAGACAGGAACCTGGAAACAGAAACTGAAGCAGAGGCAATGGAAGAATACTGCTTACTGGATTGCTCCTCCTGGCTTCCTCAGTCTGCTTTCTTTTAACTCATGGGACCACCTGTTGAGTGGTGTTTCTGACAACAGTGGTCTGGGCCCTTCTTCATGATCATCAAACAAGACAAATTCCCTAGAGACTTGCTTATAGTCAATCTGATGGAGATAGCCCTGGCTGTCCTGGAACTCACTCTGTAGACTATATATAGTCTTTCTATATAACTCTACAATGACTTTTTCCAGATAACTCTAGCTTGTACCAAATTGACAAAAGCAAACTAATCAACATAGTACTGTTAATGCAGATCTTAATCACTTGACTAAGACATTTTTTGTCATGTTCTTCATGGTAAAGAGGATATCCTGCCCTCTCCTAAAGCACCCTTTAGAAGGAAATTATGACACAAGTATACATATGAGAAAGAGGGAATTGTGTCCCCCCTCCTAAAGGATATGGTATATTCATTAATTAAATTCTGCTTGGAACAATAGTTGGGATTTTAATTTAATTATACTTCATTCTCACTTTGCAAATTGTTTTAATTTAGGTCATTAGGAGTTATTTTGCTTGGTTGCTATATATCTTTAACATATTTTCCTTATGATTTTTTGTGGGTTGTTTGTTCAGCACACCCTCACTTTCTGGAACTATGAGATGCTCCACGCTCATCTTGTATTTTCCCTGCACTAGTCCTGAAATCAATTATGTTTTCAAGGAACATACGTGTGCATTTTGTTGGGTATCTGGTCTCCATTCTTGTTTCTTTTGTCTGAAAGAACTTAAATATATATATAAGTGTATGGTAACTATAGACTTATACAACCTATACTTATTTCTATCTGTACTTGTTATGATTTGAACCTTAAATATCTTCCTTGGAAGCTACCATACTGGGAGCTTGCTCCTGAGGGGAGGGTGCTATTGGAAGCTAGTGGAAAATTTAGGAAATGGGGTCAGCTTGTAGAAAGCATATCATGAGAGACATTTCCTTGAAGGGGATATTGGGACCCTGTTTTGGTCATTTTCCATTTGCTTCCTGGCCAACATGAGATGAGCAGCATTCCTTTAGTGTATACTTTTATGATGTACTATCCCACTAGGGAGCTAAAAGTAATCATGCCAAGGGATTATGGATGTTTCATGAGCCACCGTAAACTACCTTCCTTTAAATTGATTTTTCAAGAACTTCAGTGCAGTAAAGACAAGCTAACATAGCAGCTGCATTGGCATCAGGTTTAATGTGAATTTATATTAAAGTCATAAATTCTAATTCATTAGCATATGGATTACTCCAGTTTCTTCCCCATTCTTATCTGCAAATATTTAATCACTGGTGGGAAACCTAGATCCCACTGCCCATCAACTATTTTCTTAATTGTCCAATTCTGCAACATTGGTAGGGAAGAATCAGTGCTTGTCCTATTTTTGTTTCTTATTCTGTGACAAAAAAAAAGTAACAAAAACAAACAAAAAAACCAAAATCTTGAATTCAATAGGGTTTATTGGTTTGCAGTACTAACTTATTTGGTTGAGTCCATTATTTGGTGAAGCAAATACTATAAGTATTTCAAATTCAAGTAGCTAGTCACGTCAGATTATACTCCAACTGGAAAAAGAGAATACACACATCCTTACTTGTCTGCTCTCAGATAGCTTTCTCCTCTGTTGTACTGTTCATGGTTCCTTGCCTAGGGAATGGTACCACTCATAATAGCCTGGGTCTTCATAAATCAATTGACAATTTTCTAAATCCCCTACAGACATACCCACAGGCCAATCTGTATAATTCTTAATACCCTCTTCCCTGGCAATTCTGGGTTGTATCAGGCTGAAAGTAACAACTAACCAACATAGAAGTGTTAGCCCACATATGTGTGGTATGTTGAAATACTGATATACTGCTTCCTTTGACTTGGTTGTACTAATTTCATTCATTTTTGGTGTGGCATCAGGACAGCACCTGTTTCTTTTCCCACGTCAGTGAGATTGCTTCAAAGTCTGAAATACAAGTAGACTTTTTTCTCTGTAATTTTGCAGTTTGAAAATGTCACATTATATAGATTTAGATATCCTCTTCCATCTGGTTTCTTTAATTTAGCAATATGCATTTATGATGTAGATGCATCTAAGGATTTAAAAGTTCAAGGCTAGCCTGGGACACTGAGTGAGACCCTGTCTAAACAGAGAAAAACATAAAACAAAGCAAACAGACAACACAAAGAAAAAAGAAAGAGAAGAGAATATTAATATTTTTCATGGCTCGATAGCTCTGTTTTTCTTAAAAAAAAAATCAGTTGAATAATTAATATCCCATATACTCAAATCCTAGCCCCAGTGTGATGCTATTAGGAGGAGGTACCTCTGAGAAGCCATGATAACAGAGACTCTCATGAATGAGTTCAGTGTCCTTATAAAAGGGATCTCCAGAATATTCCTTACCTCTTTGTTCACCGTAAGTTACTTAAAAAAACCCTACTGAATATGAATAGGAACACTGCTTCTCATCAGATACTATACGTACTATCACTTTGAAATGGGATTGCCTAGTCTCTAGGACTGTGAGAAGTAAAATTTTGTGGTTTTTAGCACCCAGTTTATTTTATTTTTGTTATGGCATCTACAATGTGTTAATACATAGTGTTGGATAGTTTTATATCAACTTGACACAAGCTAACGCCAACTGAGAAGAAAATGCCTCAATAAGGCAAGCCTGTATGGAATTTTCTTAGTGATTGATGGGTGAAGGGCCAGTCCATTGTGGGTGGTGCTATCCTTGAGTTTGTGGCCCCTGGTACTGTAAGCAAAACAGGATATACAAGCAATGAGGAGTAATCCAGTAAGCAGCACTTCTCCTCAGCCTCTGTGTCAGATCCTGCTTTCAGGTTCTTGCCTGTGTTGAACTTCTGCTTTTGCTTACTTCACTGAACTGTGATTTGGAATATGTTAGCCAAATAAACCTTTTCCTCGACAGGTTGCTTTGGTCATGGTGTTTTATCACAGCACTAGAAAACCTAACTAAGATAGACATTTACTGAAGGGTATCTGGGTTCTTTCCAGTTTGGGATAATTATGAGTAAAGCTTCTACAAATATTTGTGTTTTAATGGTGATGTGTTTTCAACTCAATTGAATAAATACATGAGAGTCTGTTTATTTGCATAGTATAATTGCTTGGTAGCAATGACTTTACCCCCTGAGACACATTGTTGGCCTGTTTTCACTTTCTGATGTCTGCTATGATTTGAATGTGCTTCCCATACATCAGAAACTTGATCTCTAAAATCTTCAGTTGATTGTATTTGAGGGCAGGTATCTTGGGAAGGGGATAAGGATATGAAGAATCTGCCTTTGGGAGTATATTAACTGATTTGAAGATAAGTGGATATGATGTGATATTTAATATTGTCAACTTGACAGGATATAGAATAATTACTTAGGAGACAAAGCTCAGCTATGTCTTGGAGGAGGTTTCTATACTGGGCTGAATGAAGAGGGATGAACCATCCTGAATGTCTGCACTACCGTTCTATCAGTTGGGGTTTCAGACTGAGTGAAAAGGAGAAAGCAAGCTAAGCATCAAATTCTTCACTCTCTGCTTCCTGATTGTGGATGTAATAGGGCCAGCTGCTTCATGATCCGGATACTGTGCCTTCCTGCCTGATAGACTGTACCTGACAACTGTGGGCCTTAAGTGCTCTTGTAGGTTGACACATGACAATGAGGAAAGTAACTAATGTGATTGGGAATGGCTTTCTCTCCATCACACTTGTGTCTCACCAATCTGGCATTTTCTACCAGTTATGATGCAGTAAAAGGTCTTTACCAGATGCTTGGTCTTGGACTCTTTGGTCTCCAGAGCCATAAGCTAAGTAAGTCTCATTCTTTATAACTGATCAAAGCTGTTATATTCAATTATAGCATTAGAAAGTAGACTAAGACAGTAGTGTGTTTTGAAGGATCAAAGTTTTTGCTTGTGATAGAGTCGGTTTGCAGTTTTTTCTTTTGCCTTTTATGTTCTAGGTGTTATGTTTAACAAACCATTCTCTAATGCACATCTTTTCCTGACAGAAAAAAAATTATGTGTATATCTATAATATGCATTGAGTTAATTTTTGTATGTGATTCATTTTTTTCTTTTGCAATTAACATCAACATGTATTCTAACATTACTAAAAGACTATAGTCTTTATTCATCGAGTTGCCTTGGTTTCATTGAGGAAAATCAGTAACCACAATATGATTATTTTTCAAATTTTGCTTGTTTCATTGATCTATGTGTTTATATTCATAGGAGTATTACAGTGTCTTGTTTACCACAGCTTTGTAGTAAATGTTTAACTTTGTTCTTCCTTTGCAAGATGGTTTGGCTGTTCTTAGACCTTTGCATTATTGTGTGAATTTTAGCCTTAGAAATATTTTAACCTTTGAACTCTTCCATTTGCTTTCTGTCTTTGTGCTCTAGCCCACGTAGTCATTTAAATGTAATCCTTTTATACATTTCTACAAATTTCTTCCCTGAAATATGCTTCTGAAATTATTTTTACATTTTCAGACACTTCTATATATTATAGGTTAATTATTCAAAAAACAGTTGTAATCATACTAGGTTTTCCTTTTTCAAATACTTTATAACATGGAAGAAACTCAAAAATATGTTGAGTGAAGGAAGCCAGACATATGCCATATTGTGCAATTGCATTTTTATAAAGTTCAAGATAGAAAAACTATCTATGAGAGTAAAATTCAGAAACCATCTCTGCTGGAGGACAGGAGTGGATATTGAATGAACACATGGAAATCTTCTAAAAGGATGAAAATATTCCTCATCTCAGCCAGGGTTAACTGGGTACAGGCATTTGTCACAACCTATCCCACTAAACACTGAATATCTTTTCACTTCCATATCTAGAATTTTCATTTTAAAAATTATCTTATTATTTTGTGTGCATGAGTGTTTTGCCTATGTGTATGTTTGTATACCACATGCACGCCTGTAATCTGAGGAGGTGAGGAGCTTTCATGTGGATGCTGGGAATAAAGCACTGGTCTTTTACAAGGACAGGTTCTCTTAACCACTGAGCCTACTCTCCTGTCCCATTCAATTATAATTTTTTAAGTGAAAAATTAGACCAATCTTTGATTTCTGTTGTCCTTACTTGAAATTTCTTGTCACCACAGACTATGAAAACATAATACCTTTTCAAATTTCTCTTGTTTCCCTCTTACCCAGTGCTCTAGCAAAATGAACCCCCCTTCCCCCTGTCATCCTGAATCTTCTAAGAAAGTAGAGGTCCTCCCATCTCCCATGTACATTCACCATGCATCAGGATCCTTCTTTAAGTTCTGTATCAGAGGCAACATTTTTAGTTACTCTAATGTATGTAATTTATAATTTACATCCTACTTTGATTGCCGGAATAAAGGTGTAATGAGTTAGATTAAATATGACAGCAAATGAGGATAACCTTGGTGACCTTTAGCAGAACCCCAAGCTTATAAATATATCTATGCAAATCTGCACACCATGACAAGCTTTTTAATAATTTCAAAGCATTTTTTTGGTTTGCATTTTAGTCTTTCAAATCACTTTTTCTTTCATCACAGCCCTCCACAGCTGGCGGAGGGTGGTGTGATGCCCTCTTCTGGCAATGCCTCAGACTTTGTCCTCAGGAAGAATCCCCTACCCAGACATCTGGCACATTGACTTACCCAGAGGCAGTACTAGGTTTATTTTGCTAATAGAGTTAACAAGTTCTCTCTGACAGGAGGGAAGACTTACAGTGTTCAGAGTCAACTGAAGCCAAAGCAATCCTAACCTCAGCAGCTGTGGGACATGAAAGTCTGGCTCAGCTTCAGAGAGGAAACATTTCAGGAGGGATGAGATGCATCACAGGTCACGATATCTGTGTACAATGCCAATTAGGTGCCACTTCGAGTTGGAAAGCTTCTGTGAAAGTTACCAGTTGAATATCTACCTCTCTCCGCCTTCCTTTTTAAAAAAGGAAAACCTTCATATAAAAACGCTAGGACTACTCGGGAAGATTTTAAACCCCTAAAGACTATTGGGAGAGTTGTTTGTCATTTTCAGCATCGGCTAGTTGAACTTTTGTTTATAAGGTTCTGTTTTGATTTCTGAGAGTTCAGAATCTGTTCGTACAGATGACAGAACTCCCCTGCCTTTTCTCATCTGATACACCATTTCAAGAGGTGGGGTCTCAGAAAGCCCATGCAGTAAGGCTTAATTTATTCCTCCACAAATAGGTATCCTAGTAGAGAAGTGAATGGAACCAGGGAAATTGGATTTGTTCAAAATTCAGAGAACTGCTGTGGTGGTTTGAATGAAAATGACCTCCATAGACTCATAGGGGGTGGCAATATTAGGAGGTATGGCCTTTTTGAAGAAAGTGTGGCATTGATGGAGGAAGTGTGCCACTGCATTGGCGCTCTCCTACCTTTCTGCATTTTGGGTCTCAGATGTTGAAGTCAACCCAAGTGTCTCACTGTCTTCTTGCTGCCTGATGACCTTGATGTAGAACTCTCAGCTCCTCTAGCACCATATCTATCAGCAGAGTGCCTTGCTTCCCAGCATGATGGTAAACCTCTGAGCTGTAATCCATCTCCAATTAAATGTTTTCTTATAAGACTTACTGTGGTTGCCCATGGAATCAACTAAGCAGGTGTCATAAGGGCTCACAGAGGCTGAAGAGGCAATCATGGATCTGCACTAGGTCCTTGGTAAACATGCTATGAATGTTTAGCTTGGGGTGTTTGTGGGCTATCCTAACAGTGGGAGATGTGTCTGACTCTTTTGCCTGCTCTAGGAACCCTTATCCACTTGCTGGGTTGCCCCGTCCAGCCTTGATATGAGGGTTTGTGCCTAGTCTTATTGCATCTTGCTATATGATGTGTTTGGTTGATATCACTTGGAGCCATGCTTTTTTCTGAAAGGAAACAAAGGAGTAGTGGGTCTGGGATAGAGAGGAGCTGGAGGGTGCTGGGAGGAGTAGACGGGGTGGGGGGAAGCTTCATTCTGGATGTATTGTATGAGAGAAGATTTTTTTTAAAAAAAAAAATGGTAAAGCCTTTTCATAGTAAACAGAAGTTTCCTAAAACAGAAGTTGGTACCGTTATGCCCAGATCGAGAGACCCCCAAAGAGTCCACCAGGAACCACAACTCCAATGAAAGCACACAAGAGTCTTTATTCAAGCTACAAACTTCCCTGTCTCAGCAGGATTGAAGAGTGACTGTCCCCTCCCCAACCCCACCCTCCCACAGGTCCAAGGGAAAGTAGTTTTTAAAAGGAAAAACTGCAAGAGAGGATTGTCAAACCTTGGCGTTACATGATTGGGTAAGAGGGTAGAAATAATGTTGACGTTTAAGCTAGGTGGTTCACAGCATCTGGTCAAACCACAAGGAGGGACCATACATCTTGACCTGGGAACAACTTATGTTTTCTTAGCCCACTGTGTTCATTTTGCAAATGCCAGGGACATTTTGTGTTTTTTTCTCAGAACTAAAGGATGAGGAGCCATGCCTCTCAAAGAGCAAGTTAACGTAAAATGAAATCTGAAAAACAAAAATGGAACTTATTCTGCTATTTCATCCCTTCATTCTCCTGTCTTTAAACCAGCTTCACTCTGCCTCAGGCAGAAGAGAGTCCCTCAAGTCAGGCTGCGCACTGTGTACCTAAGTCAGAACCTCATCACATTGATGGAGTGGACAGTCCAAATGAGAATAAGGTAGGAGAGTTGCAGGGTTCAGGGAGATAGGTGGAAGGAAAGTAACTTGTCTAGGGTTGATTAGTAAAGTCTGATAATGAGTCATGCAGGCATTATTGAGCAATTGGTAATGAGGCTGCTTGAGTACCTCCCTCAATTGCATGGGGAGCAATAACTAGCAAATTCTCTCTAAAAGTTAATTTATCTGCTCAAGAAGTTTCAGAGGAGAAGAATGTTAGTATGTGGCCTACAGAATGTTCTTGTGATGTTTGATAAAGAATGTGGCTACTTTCTGGTTTTGTCCAAAAATAATAATAATAATAATAATCTGCCAGAGGCAAATTAAAGAGTTATCTATTAACAGCTTTGGCAGAGATTTCCACACAATCTAGTATATCTTGCAATCAGGGACTCTTAGCAAACATGTCTTGCAGGTGTTCTGGCTATCTTAAGCAAGCAAGCACTGTTTACAGAAGCAGAAGCAGCAGTTAGTATTGTGACCGTTATCTTGCATAAACAACAGTTTTGTTAAAGTTGTAAATACTAGGCAACAACAAGAACAGCCCTCAGTATTCTGGGACGTTATGTGTCCTTGGATGATCAGGGCTTATAAGTTAGAGGCAATTTTCTCTTATAGGTTTCTTAAACATAGTAATTTAAACTTAAAGCATAATGCTAGCTTCTACACATCCCGTTGTTTTTTATGAAAGAATTGAAGCAGAGGAACTTGACTGTAAAGTCAGTTAGAATTGACCCATTCACAAAATTTGCCTATTGCCTCTGATTTGGAACTGTATCCTGGAAGTCTCCATTTTGTGTACCCCTGGATCTGTTGGATCCTACTGCAAGAGTCCAATCTAAAACAATGGCTTCCTATAGTGATTACTTAACAGAAAGAATGCCTTCTCATGCTACTGTTTCTGCGACATACGGAAGATGAATTTCCAAGAAAGACTTTGAGAAAAATGCAAACAAAACAACCCCACAAAAACCAAAACAAAAAACCAAACAAACAACAAACAAAAAACTTACCAAGTGCAAAGCAAACTATCTGAGAAAGTGTGAATTATGCTTAAAATATTTACAGCAAGAAACTTTCAGTTAAGAACCTCGCCTCTCATTTTCATGCTATAATGCCTTAGCCTTTTTGGCTCCATAACAAAATATCACATACTGGGCAGTTTATATACTAAGTAGTTTGTTTCCACCAAAGTCTAAGAACCATCAGCTTTGCTGTCTGGGGAATCCCTCTTCCTAGTTTGCAGATGGATGCTTTCTAGATGTATCCTCACACAGCAGAGAGAGTAAGAGAGTGGAAGGACAATAGGAATTAGTTTTCCTGTATTCTATACAGATCCTAATCTCATATGAGCCATACCATCCTGACATGATTACTTCCAAAAAGGCTAGTCTCTAAGGTCTGTGGATCATTAGGGTTTCAACACATAATCTGGAAGGATGCAAGGCTTCCATTGCACAGAGTTCCTATCATGTGAGTGACAGGAATTTCGGGTACATTTAGAATGTTTCCTGTCCAAGAATATTTTGTTCTAAAGGGGTCAAATTAACTGTTTTCACGTGAATTATGTCATAATCTAAGTCAACTTAGAATCTATAGTTATACTTGAAGTTAATATCAGTAATTTAAGCTCAATGATTGTAATTCATTTTCAGGATACTTTAATTATATATAACTTTGGGAAGAACATATACATTGTGCCTTTTTCCATGAGAAGAAACCAAACCTAAATATATCATATGGCCAGCACCATATCATGCTTTAAAATGAGCAAATTTCTGCAATTCCAGCACTCAGCACATAGATGCTGACTTCAAGGCCACTCTGGATTATACAGCAAAATTTTATCTTAAAGCTGAGGTGGGTAGGGGAAATGGACTTAGGTAAAATGCTTATACTCGCTGATCTTTGCAACTGTGGCACTGTTCACAGTTTGTGAACCAGTATTTCTTTGTACATTGGAGATAGTATCACTAATCTATATCACAAGTGGTGGCTGAAGATCAAAAGCAACGTTATAAATACAATGCTTTACATGGTACCTAGACACAGTGAGGATCTCATTCATTTATTCACTCACTCACTCACTCACTCACTCACTCACTCACTCACTCATTTTTTCATTTTGTCTTTCAATAAATAATTGTGTATCTCCTATATGTTTTTTTTAGGAACTCAGGATAAGAGAAAAGCTTCCTGTTTTTACTCAAAGTTTCTAACCTACTATCAAGGGTCAGATAATAAATCATGCATTGGAAAATTGTAAACTGGGGCTGGTTTCCAGAATGAGATTTGCATCCTAAAGAAATCCCTCTGGTACTCCATGTGGAACACACTGTGGGAGGCCAGAGGGGAAGCAGGCCATCCTGGAAGCAGGATGTTGTTTCAGTACTGAAGGGGAGAGACAAGAGTGGCTTCTGTAGACGGTTAGAAGAGAAGTAGGTGGGTTCAGGAAAAGTCTAGACGCATATCCATGGGATTTACTGATGTTAGAGCAAATGGTAAGGTGTCTAAAATTTTACTAGTACAGGTGTTTGCAACTGCTATAAAGAAATGGGTATGGGGAAAACAAGAACAGTCCAGGATGACTCCTGATTTTATAAGTTGAACAACTGAGTCATGCTACTTACTAAAGTTATATTAGGGAAGTAACAGGTTTGTCACCAACAGGGAAAAAAGTTAATTTTCAAGAAATCAATTGCTGTGATACTACTATAAAATACGGTAAACATTGTATAAAATATAAAAATGTGTGCTTATGTAGTTTTTAATGGCAGCCATTGGAAATATTGTATGCCAAATCATTTTCTTCATAGCACTGTAAATATAAAAAATATATCACAGAGCAACCTTTCTGACTCTAAGCAAACCTAGTATTTTATATGTTTACTTTCTTTAGTAGTTTTAATGTTGGGCCACCAGCTGTAACATTTGAAGGAAAATTCTTCTTGATTTTGAAACAGAATCCTGCTTAGTCACTCTTTGCTTGGATTGTACATAAAATTTGCATGTGTGCTTTTCACTGGAGATTAGGTAATTAAGATGCTCTTAATACTGCAGAAGAAACACTACAGTTCTCATTATCTTAACAGACAGGAGGGCTCTAGAGATTTGAAACTAAGATGTTATCTTTGCTTCCAAGTTAGCAAAATTTATAACTTTGTAGATCTTTGATGATTTGTGCAGAAATCGTCTTAAATCAATTCCTAGAAAACAGAACATTCTTCAAAATAATGGCTCTAATCCACACTAGGGGTGGCTTTGTTATTAGCAACACTCAAGCACTAACAACCCACAGGCAGGAGCGAGTGGTCTTTTAATCTCTGCTTGGAGGGATCCCCCGGGCAGTGTCGGGATGAGGACGCAGCTGTTTGTGCTTTCTGTAAGTGTGGTATGGGAACCTCACTCTGGGGCTGATTAATGGGGCTGAGCAGTCCACGTAATTACATCACAGCGTTTGTACTGGAAATACAGAGAGACAAATATTTTCTTTTGTTAAATGCGTATTTCATTTTGGTATTAAATTCCTTTCACTGGCTTATTAAAAGTCAAAGGAATTCAATATGACTTATGACTTATTCTACAGTCTACAATCATAATTGCTGCTTTACCTTAATAAATCCTTAGTTAATTATTTAAGCCTGTCATAGATATCAGTAGGTTTTTATGCCCCGATATGATGGCTAGTCTTCACTGTCACCTTGACTATGTTGGGAATTATGTAGGCTATTGATGAAGCACACCTCTGGGTATGTCCGTAAGGATATATCTGGAAAGGATTATTAACCTTAACAGGGTTCAGGGAACAGGCAGCCCGAATGTGGACAGCATCATCCTGAGACATAGAATAAATGGGTGGGAGGGGGTGAAGGAGAAAGCCAAGGGAGGACTAGATTTCCCTTTCTCTGTTGTCTGGTCTGCAATGAAGCAAACTGCTTTTCTCCACCACATGATCCAGGTATTAGGTGTTCTGTGCAAGCACACGGACCACAAACCCATGGGCCAAGAACTCTGAAACCATGAGGCAAAATGATTATTTCTTGCTTTAAGTTGTTTTTTTTTTTTCTGAGTCTCAACCATAACAAAATGGTAACTAATATACCCTCTTTAGGTTCAGCTCTTTTTCTAAGTTGTCAGAAATGGAAATGAAACACAAAAGAAGTCATAATTTATTTCAATCCCAAAACCAATCAAATATTTTATGCTGAGCAGAGAAAGCCCCTAATCAGGTCAATCCAGCATAGTGTTGCCTTTTGTTCCTCTACGCTTAAGGGATGGAGTTAGTGTCTTCTTTTTTTTTAAACTTATTTACTTTATTTATATTTTAAAATATATTTATTTTATTTATATGAGTATACTGTAGCTATCTTCAGACACAGAAGAAGAGGGCATCAGACTCCATTACAGATGGTTGTGAGCCACCATGTGACTGCTGGGAACTGAACTCAGGACCTCTGGAAGGGCAGTCAGTGCTCTTAACTGCTGAGCCATTACTCCAGCCCTAGTGTCTTCTATAAGAGACCTTAAAATCCCATTTCTCTGGAGAGTAGATGGTGGCTCCTGAAAGCGGGAGGATCGAACTTATCCCCAGAATTCCACAGATGATCAAGTGTTTATATGATACATTTGCTTAGTGCTAAGGACTGTTCAGAATGCCAGGGAAATATTGGAGAATGACCAAAATGGATGAGCTCCTGAATTCAGCACATGTCCCACTTGGTGGGGAGCCTGTGTTCCTCAATCATTAAGTTACCCATTTTGTGTAACACTATGAAAAGAGAAATTCTGCAAAGTAAAGTATGACAAGCTATTTGATGGAGGGTGATGTAATTTCACAGTTGTTAAAATGTAAAAGAAGAGAAGGAAGATTAAAGAAACAGAGAAAAGGGGAAAGAAATGAGGGTGGTTGGAGAAAGGAAGAGAAAAGGATGGAGGAAGAGAGGGATATCCCTTTACCTAGCAAGAGCCCCAAAATTCAGGCCCAAGGAGACTTTCTCCTCCATTTATTACCCCAGAGGCTTCTAAAGTGCTATTTTTGCCTTTGATTCTCTTAAGCCAGAGAACACTCTTCCCTGATGTACTCTTTTATTCTATCAGCCTCTAAAATTAAATCTTTATGAAGTTTGTGTTCCCAGCCTAAGCATTACACAATCTCCTTGATGGCCAGATAAGGCTAAGTTCCCATTGGTTCCTCTGGAACCTAATCACAGTCCAACAGAACTTATCTTTCTTCAGGATATGTCTGTTATCCCTCTGGTTCTTCACATCTGGAATTTTCCTACACACACATTCATGCACTCACCACATACACACTATATGCATGCACGCACACACGCACGCACCCACACACACACCCACGCATACATGCGCAGGAACATTCATACCTCTTCTTTGCAGTATGAAGCATTAAATCTCAAGTCTTTCTCTAAAATCCTTCTTTACTCTTGGCAGCTCCCAGCAGGGACACATACCAGGAGCACTGCAGTAGGCATTATCTCATATTTCTTATTCTCTTTTTGTGTGCCAAGCCCATACTGATTTGTGCTCAAGAATTACAAAAATGAATATAAAATGCTTCTCTCCACCTTATGGAGCACAATCCTGGTGAGATTTTATTGGAATATGCACACAGTATGGGGGAGTGGGTTCCAGAGCGCAGAGTGGGGATCTAAAGGACTGTTGCAGGTCTACCAAACTAAGCTCTCAGGACCAAGGAGAGCGTCCTGCATGCTTCGGTAAGCTTTGAAAAGGCTCAAAACTCCCTGCCCTGCCTTTACAAATGATGCTGGCTTAAAGAAAGTCCTATTGGAGAAACACGTTTGGATCTCTTCTAGCTAGGAAGATGCTGAAGAGTCTATAATCTGCCACGAATTGAGATCAGATGATTAGTTAAAAATATAAAGTATTAGCAGGTATTTTGGGCTCAAATCACTGGGAACTGTTTCTCTTTCTATATACTTTGAGATTAAATACCAGTGTTTTATTTTCTCATGCTTTAGGGGACTGGAGACTTGAGTTTTGAACTATCCATCTGGTGATTGTGATGTGTTTTCCTAAAGTCTTGTCTCCTCAAAATGTGTTGTAAATTTTCTAGAGTGGCACAATCCAATAGAAATATAATTTGAGCCATGTATGTAGTTTTAAAACTTCTAATAGCCACATAATTTTCAAAAGCAAAGGGAGGGTGGACACAACTTTTCCTAGTAAACTTAAAGCATTATTATTTTACCATGCATGGGGTGAATTTTAAAAAATGCAATACATGATTTCGTTTCCCTCATTAATTTTTTAAAATCCCACACAATTTATGTTTATACAATATGTTGCCTTGTGGACTGGCCATGTAATAATGTGCTTGATTCCTAGCCTTATTATAGGCTGCTGGGTTAGGCAACTCTTGACATTAAAGGGCCTGCCTGGATCTCCCTTTGGTCATCTTGTCAGTCTTTACAAACCTCATCCAGTGTATTGGCTGGAAGAACACCATCACTGAATGAGAAGATGACAAGACCACTCCATTTGCTCTTCTCTTTACAGCCAAGTAGGAGGGGGGAGGAGAGAATAACCTAGAAGAATTGACCAGCTAATCAACCATTTTTGTGAGTACATTTTTTTGTGGGTTAGTAAGTTATGGTAAAATCATCTATATGGTGTTGCTTAATATTTAGGAAAAAAATTGCATTAGATATTACACCTTTACAAGGCAAATATTATAAAGTTTCTGAGCATGTATTGCTGTTACTTTTCTGGCTCTTCTTTGGTATTTTCCTATATACACATTTACGTAATGTATTGTAATGAAAGACTACTTAAGGATAAGAGAGATGGCTCAATCTGTGAGGTACTGCCACATAAGCATGAGGACCTGAGTCTAATGTATAGCATCCTTGTAAAAGCCAGGTATCATTGTGTATGCCTGCAATCTCAGCAGCTGGGAGGCAGAGAAAGGAAGGTCCTTAGGGCTTTCTGAGCAGCTAGACTAGCTGAATCCACAAGCCCCAGAATTGATGAGAGACCCTGTCTCAAAAGTAAGGGAGAGACGGTAGACACAGCACATTGACCTCTGGCCTCTACATGCATGTGCATACAGGTTCATATGCACATACACACCACACACACACATGTGCACACCATGCCCGCCATGAGCACTGGAGGCTAGTGGATTCAAATAATTGTATTTCTACATTTGTTAAGTTTAGTTTTCTTGCTTGCTTGTTAGCTGGCTCCCTCCCCCTTTCTCTCTCTCCCTCTCTCCCCTTCTCATCCACCTTGTTTCCTCCCCTCTCTTTCTTTCATTCTTTTCTTGAGACCATCTTGCTCTATGACCCAGGCTGTTGTTCAACTTACTATTTAGCCCACACTGACCACAAACTCATAGTGATCTTCCTTGGTCTCCTGAGTGCTGGGACTATAGGTGTGAGACACCTTGCCCAGCATAAACTTAGGTTCTTAAGTAAGCAAGTTAGTTAGTAAGTCTTCAGTTTCCTTATCTGTAAAATGAAGGGATTGGGCCTGAAAGTTTTAAATTCCTCCCTTTCTACCTAAATTGCATTGACACTGCCTCTTAAACAATTCCTTAGCCATTATCTCTTACCCATCCCCCAGTCCCTTACTTCTAGGCTTTGCAAGTTCTTGCTTTGAGAGCCACAGCTAGTATCTTTAGCAACTTCTTAAATGTATCCTATCCTGTTCCTATGCTTCAAAGAAACATTTCTAAGTAGAACTCAGATCATTTATATTTAATGTCCATGGTGGCTCTAACAGCCCACAGTAATTGGCATGGCTTAGTTTTATTTCCAAATCCTGGGTTCCATCATTTACATTCCTTCTCTGGCTTCCTGACTGCCATACCTCACAGGCATAACTTGGCTTTTAGTACTACCTTATTTTGTTTGGCCATTGGTAATCCAGGACGCAGGTACAAAGCAGGGTATGTGTGGGGGGTGTGCACCTTAATCTGGATACTGGCAAGTCAGAAATGAGGATACTTGGGGATTCATGACCAGATCGTCTAGCTGAAACAGAAAACTCCAAATTAATGAGAGAACTTGTCTAAAAAAAAGTGGAAGTAATAAACAAGGAGCCCCCACATAAGCAAGCAAATCAAGCAGGCAAACGATACCCTACATATACATGCATATACCACATATATACTCATGTTATCTTCAGATTCTGTATGAGTGGGATATAAGAAATATAATGATTTTATATTTAGAAATGGAGATATTTAGAATAAATCGAAGTATTTCATATTTAAAATCTGAAATAGTCTAAAATTTGAAAGAATTCTTTTCCTGAACATTTTATATAAAGGATATTTAACCGATACTATAAACAGTAAAATGATCAGTTTTCTTATTTGAACTGTATCTTCACTCAATTTTTTTTTCCTTGCATGGGATTAAATCTGTCAGGGACTCAAATTGTTTACCTCTATTCTCCTGGTCCTGCGAAGTTGCTTCATTAAAAGTCCCATGTTCTGAGAGATGTATGTATAGTGATAAGTCATTAGGAGTTGGATTAATACTATATCAACTTAGCAGAATAATAGTTGTAGATTCTTCCCAAGGCCCTATGACCTGTCTAGCCACAGCTTCTTGGCTCAGATAGTGATGCCTGATATGGGTTTCAACTTGTGGAACAGTCCTTAAATTCAATCAGATTGCTCCATTTTCATCATATCAGAGAAGTTTTGTTTTTTTTTTTGTAGTAGATAGCAATTAACACAGAGGCTACAAACAGTCAAAGTGTGGAGAAGTGTGGAGAATAAGAGAACCTTCCTCTCAGGGATTGTTGAAAAACCAGGGTAGAAAAGTTGTGAGAGCCTGAGGTTTGCAGATAACAACAGTAAAGCAATATTTTCTGGTTACACCAAGGCAATTGCATGTATGAAATCACAGCAGTTGTGACAGCAGTTGCAAAATCTGCACAAACTCAAATCACACAAAATCCCAGCCCGTAGTGGGGAAGAGGACATGAGGTTCCCTCCAGCCCCCCAGCAAGGAGCTATGGGCAATTGATAGCTGCGAGAAGAGAGTTAGTTTTCTTTAAGAGTGTGACCCTGTAGGTCAGCCACATTCAGTGGAAGGCTGCACATTAAAGAGGCAAATGAGCAGCACAAATTGTACTGGATGGCTTTAAAAGATTTTGTTTAAAGCAAGGTTGGCTGAAGAGATAGGTCAGCAGTAAAGAGCACTTACTACTCTTACAAAAGACCCAACTTTGGTTCCCAGAAACCATATCTTGGCTCACAACAATCTGCAACCATAGTACAAGGTATATCTGACAACCCTCTTATGACCTCCTTAAGTACCAGGAATACAAGTGCTATGTAGACATACTTGCAAACAAAACACCCATACACAAAACAATTAAAGAAAAAAAAGAGAACACAAAATTGGGTAGGTAGGAAAGACAGAATGGATTTGGGAGGTGTTGGGGGAGATAAGTGGACATGAACTATTCTATGGACTAAGTCAAAACCTGTCTAAGACATCAAGGAGACTTCCATATTGGCTTCTCCCTCAGCTTTATCCTTGATTTCATAGAATTATAGACAAGAAAAATGATTTCTTAATTTCTTAAGTATAGGTTTGTTTACATATGAGGTTAAAGTCTTTGCCATAACTGTCAATGCAAATGAGGCATATGGTTTGATGCCATGGTATACAACCTCAGTCAGGACCCTGAGACAGCCCAGGCTACAGAGCATTAAAAACTTTTTTGGGGGGGAGGGTGTTCCACATTTACTGATTGTATGTGTGTATGGAGAGGTGAGAGAGTCAGCTCATGCATGTGTTTTAGTGTCCCATGTCCCTAGAAGCCAGACAAGGACATTAAATTCCCTGGAGCTGGAGGTATGGGTGCTGGGATCTGAACTGGGGACCTCTGGAAGAGCAACAAGGGCTGTTGACTGCTGAGACACCTCTTCAGCCCCAAAGTCATCTCTTCACTCAAAATGCATTTCTCATTATTCATTTGTAACTAACTTATTTGAACATCTAAAGAAAATGTCAAAGTTATTTTTTGTTTGTTTGTTTGTTTTGTTTGTTTGTTTGTTTTAGCTAAAAATGATCCTGCATTCTGAATTTTACTCTTTGTTTAGAAAATTTTAAAGCTGTATGAGGGAACTGAGAGGCACTGGATTCTATAGATCTACCTAGGATTAGGCTAGGTTTCCCCATATAAATGTACTTATAGTTAGGGAGGTTTCCTGTAGAATCTGGCAGGATAGGAAAGCATGATTGGTGAGCACAGCACCAAGGGAGGGGATCCAAACCAGGAGAGACGTCTAGCATTTCATAACCTTGCCATTGGTACCCAGCATGTAAAAGCCTCTCGCACACAATAACTGTTGCAAAGTTGTTTTAGTAGTTATTTCCTACAGTTACCTCTAAAGTTGTTCATCTTTCTGGCTTGCATCCTTTTAAAATATTTTTTAATTTTTCATTGTCATAATTTTGTAGACACTGCATCCATTCTTCCTGGTATGTACAAATGGCTGCAAACATGCCAAAGAACAGACGCCCTGTCACAAAAAGCGTCAAATTGGATTAGACAGCCGAGAACCAGCACTTGGCGGGTGGAAGAAGCTTAAGGTCCTGCCATGGATTTGCCTGCCTCAGTTATGCAAATGAGTTGATGGGTATTTGACATCCTTTTAAATATGAGTAATTAACTACAGAAAATAAGGTCAGCAAAACCTTGAACCAGAGAGACTGGGTTTGAATGCAGCAGAGGTCATAGCCCACTAGCAACTCACATAGCCCAATACACACGCACAACAAGCCTAGAGTTGCATTTGTATGTAAGGTCACTTCAAATAAGAGATGGATGGAGAATCTTCTCAGAAATAGGGTCTGGAATGGGGATGGGTCATTGACGATGTGCTCTTGTTCGTGTTATTAAGCCCTATGAAAGATGTGGGCCTTCTGCTCCTTGTGGAAAATAAAAAGGAGAAACAAAGAGTTCAGGCAACAAAGGGCAGCTGTGGGCATTTATTGTCGAAGTGTAGGTGATGTATCTTCCTATGTGTGAGTTGTGGCCTCCCCTAGGAATGCAATTGGAGATAAATGAAAGGCACTGTGCAGTCAGTTTATAGCGACACCCAGGGTCTGTGCATCAGCTGGAGGGAAGCAGTAAATCTGAAAACATTGAAAAAGCATTTTCCTCTTCACTCCTCTGGACTTGGCTCAGAAGAGACAAAAGAAGTTGCAGTAGCTTTGAAGACTTCCCCGTGCGATGAGCAGCTAGACCCTGTCCTCGTCCAAAAGATGGTAGAGAGATCAAAATAGCCAAGGCTGCTTTCTCCTGAGCATTTTCAAAGATTCTTTTCCTCCTGGGCAGCCAGCCAGCCTCTTGCCTCTGCAGGGAAATTGCAAAGAGAAGAAGCTGGCGGAACAGATGCACAGGACATGAACCAGCCAGGTGATGAATTGAAGATAAACTCAATTTTCAATTGTTGTGAAGGGAAGAAATAGAAAATCTCCTATCTGTGCTATGAAGAAAAATACATCGGTGGCAGAAAGGTCTCTTCCTCTGTAAAGCTCGTGATCATGGCTTCTTATGTGACATGCGTGGTCAAAATGAAGGTGTATACAATGTGGAACTGATGTCCTAATATCTGTGGCTTGAGAGGTATGCCCATCAACACTAATACTAAGATTATAAACTAACAGATTCTAGCTCTACAATATTCATGCCCATCAGTGGGAAAAAAAGGTAAAGACAGCTATCCTTGAGTTTAATGAATAAGTATCCTGTAATTCTGTGTAAGTTTTTATACAGAATCATATGCAGGAAAGCAGGGCCACTTAAATCAGATGCTCATTGGTGGGAGTATAGCCAATGGGTAGCTTCTACATGCAAAGTACAAGATTTGATGGAAGAATTACAGAAATAAGATTCTAAGTTAGTAAGAATTACTCTTCTTTCAATTTTGGGGGTTGAACCTACAGTCTCATACATACTAGGCAAGTATTCTATCACTGAATTATATCCCTAGTACCTTTTCATTTTTTTTTTTATTTTGAGGCAAATTTTTGCAATGTTGCCACTGATGTCCTTTGCTCTCTTACCAAGGCTACTTTGAACTTGCAGTTCTCTTGTCTCAGCTTCCCATGTGTTGCTATTATAGATGTGTGACACCAGATTTGGCTGAGAATGGCATAACAAACAAACAAAGAGACAAACAAGCAAACAATAAAATGACAAAACAAGGCAATGTATACATTATGATGTAAGAGCTAGAAAATGAGCTGTCAGGTCAGAGAGACCATTCCTAACAGGCAGAATCTTCAGTTAAATCAAGTCCTCTAGGCAAATAGACTTGATCCAGATGTTGATGGAAGATACAGATTTAAGCAAATGAGAAGGAATAGGAATGTGTCTGGAAACTGCAACTGTAGGTGAAACTGGGAAGCTGTGTTTGGGGCCAGCAAGATAGAGTAGTTTAAGATGCATGACAATCAGCTGAGACTTATACATAGGGTTGGCAGTGTGAGGATTAGGAATAGCAGACCAGGGAATTGATTCTATGGATAACAGAAAGATCTTGGCCTTCAGCACACTCTCTTGTGCACACACATCTCCACATTCAGATAACAATTGTAAGGTAACCTGATAAAATGGAGACTGATTATTGTGAATAATGCTCTTTCCTATATAGTGTTGTCGTCTAATGGAAGAAAAGATGGGCGAAGAATATGCTGACCTAAAACATAAAATCATTCTAACTTAGATAGGGACTGGGGATGTATCTCAGTTCATAGAATGCCTGCCTATGACCCATAGGGCCCTCAGTCCAGCACTGTAGAAGCACAAGGCTGGGACTCCAGGTGGAAGGAGGGGGTGTTCAAAAAGACTTTCAAGAGTGTCCTGGGGTACATAGTGAGTATGGGGGCATCCTGGGCTAATGAAACCCTGTCTCAAAGTGAAACCAAAGGAAACCTAATAATAACAAAATAAAGGCTATGAAGGTGGATGAGCTCAGGGTACATCTCTTCTGTTCTGGAAGAGTGCCTGAAAGCACATTCGCTCACCCCTCCACTCTGACAGTCAGGTTTGTTTTTTCCTATTACACATTAGCATGGCATATCTGCTTATGGAGGTGCATGTTTGTATAGTTTGTGAATATTCACTTATTTATCCTAGAATTTACTCTGAAGAAATGCAGGATTAGGCTCTTTTACAGATGAGGCAATGGAAACACTGAGTATGAATGTTCTGATCACCTCTCTCGACAAATGTTTTGCTATGTATTTTGTACTTAAGTAGAAATGTATATGGAAGGAGCACATCTAACACTATGCATTATGAGTCTGGTCATCCCACGTAGAAAGTCAGTTACACACTAAACATGGGAAGCTGAGAAGCAGAAAGCACAGGATGTAATTTGCAATCCTAAGGTGCCATTTTCCTTCTCCCCAAATTTAAGTAAGTAGGGGAAGGAGAGTTAATAATCTAATGATTCAAAATGAGATACCCCAAATCACAGTCTTAAATAAGGGACAGCTTTTTACTTGGGGTTTGAGATGGCAATAGTTACTGTGATTCCATTTTTCTAATAATGAGGTAACGATAAGATAAAGAATTTATCCAAAGGCTCCCCTCATGCATGGTGGGAGAACAGGCCTGCATCAGTTGGATGTTACCCATTCTTGTCATAAAATAGATTAGATGATGGATTTCGAAGAGCCCATTAAGCCCACTCCCTTTATTTACACCCCTCCCAAAACAACAACAAAACCAAGCTGTTTAGAATAGCTTACTGTGTAACACAGTTGCAAAGGCTTGGTCACAGTGGGAGCTAGGGCGGGAAAGCATTTCGCATTTAATGGGTCGGAAGCTGTAGTGAAGCAGTGTGCTGAAATAATTCTGATTAGGCTCGGTCAGTCAAGCTGCATAATGGGGCTCCTCTCTCCTCCATTCAGCCCTCACTGTTCAGAGCCCAGCCACAGCTTAAAGTGCCACTCCAAGTACTCCTCACACCACTCTTGCCAACCCTTCAAGTTGGTGTGTGAGGCTATTCTTACCTATGAGAATAACTAGCCAGGAGAGGAAACGGCTATGCTCACATATTCACAGAAAAAAACGTGAGCAAATTCTGTTTTCTGATGGAAACGTTCATTTAAAGCTTTTCCCTGACTGTAGGGATGACTGGAAAGTACCAACATGGATAATGACTATAAGCAGTCCTCTTCCTGGGATGCTCTTGGTGTCCGTGGTGTGAGCTACGGCAGCAGCCAGGCAGCTACTTATTTTCTGTTCTCTCAGTTGATGCAACTAATAACACATGCACTGAGCAGTGATGTATAATCAAGAGGAAAGAACGCTAACACTTTCCTCCTCTATTCACTTTATCTTTTAGAAGAATTAAAAATGAGAAGTGATTTTCTATTTGCAATTTTCACTTGGCACAATCCCAAGCTAATTAGGACATATAAAGTGGAGAACCAGATGTGCAGAGAGAGGGAGCCGTCTGGAGTCTGATGTTTCTACTCGGTTGGCTTTGGAGGTCCTGCGGCCCTGGCTTGGGTTGTCTCGGACAATATGCTTTGAAGGAGGTTGGGTTACAGGTTGATCGTGCTTTTGTGAACTAGTGTATTATTCTAAGCAGATCTCGAGAAATATTGAAAAGTGTTGCAAAGAAATATATCCACCCGTTGTTCACAGTGGTCATGGAATAATGTAGAACAGGTTTTTGGATTTGTTCTTAAGAAGTGAATAACTAGTTGAAAGTACAGTAAGTGAATCCTTTGAGCTGGAATCAGAGCTGCCAAGTGACTTCTAAAGCTACCATTCTTGAGGTTTTCCAGAGAGCCTCAAAGCTTTAAAAGTGACATTAAAAATGCAAGCGGAAGCAGGTCACTTTGAGATTTGTGGCAGCTTCAAAAATGGGCTTCCCCACCCTGTTTAAAATTCTCTCATTCCTGGGTCTTCTTAACATGAAATATAATCCTAATATAGTTCACCAAATAGCATCCCATTATTTACTGTTTTTAGTTGTGCATTTGTATACTAGTGACTCAAAAAATAATCATGTATACCATTTAAAAATTCCTACATCTTGGAAAGGTATGTATTAATGACTGTGGATAGATACCGAAGGAGCCCAGAAGAGAAGGAAAATTGAAGAATAAATGAGTAGAGGAAAGAAAGTAAATGTAGTTCTAATGTTTAATTTTACCAAGATCTCACATTAAATTAAGGAGAGGTTCTAGCTCTTTCTTTGAATGCAGTCAAAAATTAGTGTTGTGAGTCATCAGTCCGCTTGTCTTGGTCTTGAGCTGCTGCTGGGTCCTGTAAGGAAATAATGTTTCCATAGCCAAATGGGGCTTCTAAATGGTAGTTTGAATTTATGTTAAGTTTGAGAAAAGGAAAAACTCTTGGCGTATTTTCTCCTCTGTGGGTGAAAACATGGTTTTTTTTTTTTTTTTTGAAACAGTGCTACTGAAAATCATCCATTGTTTCTTTTGCTAGATGATTTTAAGCAACTAAGCAGATCTCTCTAGCTTCTAAATGGCAAGGAGGAAATGGTTAACCCCATTGTATTGCCACAAAGCCAGGCTGATCGCCCTGGGAGGCCTGAGCGGCTTTGGATTGGCTGACAGGAAGGGACTGAACATTTCGCTGCACAGAGCCCATCCAGCACAGGCTTCCATTGCCAGGGCTTTTATCTGCAGAAATGTGCTGGGATGGGCACTCTGCTTAAGGTTTTCTTTTCTTGTTTTTGCCACCGGGAGGAATGGAAAGCGGTAGAATATCTTCCCTTTTTTACAGGTACTGTCTGGGTTTGCTTGTCTGCAGAGGAAAGCAGGCTTTGACAGTCTTGCTGGGGAGGGGGACTGATTGATTTTTTTGGTCCTCCTCTCATATGTCGCTGTAACGATTAGCCAAAGCCGAATCTAGAATTGTGTTCTAACAAAAAAGGACTTGCCTTACTTAGGCTTCATGGTCTCTGTTCATTGATTTGGTTGTATTTCATGTGCTGATCTGATGACTAGATTCTGTTTTAAAAACAAGCTTGTTATCTTAGCTTGTTCATCACTCGGAAGGGGAGCTTTGGTAGGGCAATGACAGGTGGACTTGATGTGACTATTCAAGACAGCATAATGTGAATATGTTTTTAAGAAAAATGAGATGTGAGTAGCCTTGTGCTGGCTACTGGAGCACATTGGAAGGGTGTCCTGCTATGGACTTTTCAATGTTTTTTATCATTGTTCAGATATTTACTTTTAATCATATAGTGCACAGTATTTATAATACCACAAAGCCATTTCCTAATTGGGGCTCCCCCTACTTTTTCCTGTGTCCCTCATATTTTAAATAATAATTGCATATAATAATTTTTGTGTACAAGGTAAAAATGCTATGAGGCTGCTGCTGGATTGAGAAGAAGGGATTCTGATTTTACTGTCTCTGTACTAACCCAGCTTCCTCTGAACTTTGCTATGTCTGCTGCACAGTATCCCAGGATTTTCACTGAACAAGAAATTGAAAGGACTGGATCAGGGGCACACAGTCACTTAAGCCCAGAAATATCCTAGAAGATTATGTATCAGTTCCTATCAAAGAATTCTCAGATTTTGAACATTTTGAAAAGGAACATGGGAGTTGGGGATAGAGAGCTTAATGGTAGACTACCTGTCTACAATATTTGAGGTGCTGGGTTTGATCCCCAGTAGGGCCCAAATAATTTTTAATATATGAAACAAAGGGTTAGGTAGGTTTATACATAGACAGCCAAGCTATTTAAAAAAAAAAATTTGCATGGAAGTCACTATGCATTTTCCTTCCACATTCTGTGGAGCTTTCCAGTTTGTGGGATTCTGTTTGATCCTCTTACTAAACCCTGCAGGAGAGGCCTTAGCTTCTCTCTAAGACTTAAAGAGCCTTAGCAGCATGCCCTAAGTCATCCTGCTAGGGACATGCAGAGCTGGATTTCCCTCAGGCATTTCAGCCAGAGCCTGTCCCCACCCTGTGCTGATTTCATGTGTTCTGTGTTTGCCTTAATGATCAGACTGTTTGGCCTAAGCTTCTAATAGGAAGGCTCTGGCAACAGCTGGTGTGAGGTAGATTAAAGACAACACCAAAGTTTGTTTAGTTGAAAGTTTATGAGCTTGAGAGGGAATCAGGGGAAAGTTGCTGAAATACCAGAGTGTAAGAAAAGAAGTGTAATTTAAGGGCAAAGATGGTACATGGTGTTCTTGCTTCCCTCTCTTCCTAAGTCCCTTTACCTTCAGTGCAGCTCGCACCTGTCTCTGGGTCCTTCCAAGAAATCTCTATGCCTAGTAGTGATCACTGAGATAACTAGATATCTCTAGAGCACTCTTCAGAGACTTTATATTTCTATTTTATTTCTAGAAAATTAATGATTGCACGGATACGATGTACGTTCCAGGATCCTGGCTCATTTGAACTGTATGGAGAATATTACTTCTGACAGCAGACTTCTCATTCTGAATTTCATCTTCACACAACTTTGCTCAGAGTTTACGTCTACTGCCTTGCCAGTCTCATTCCCTTTGACTTTCAAGACTGGGCTTTGGTTTTTAAGGTGTCTTTCCAAGGTCCCTGAGGAAATCTCTGTATAGATGGCACTTTGTGTCATACACATCTCCGAACTGCTATGTTCAGTTTTAAAATATTGAAATGCTTTGTAGGACTTGGTGGTACAAATACTTTTTGGCTTAGTCTGTAATTCATTATTTAACATGTCCTGCTTAGTAAGAGGTTCACAGATACTGTTGTCTCTGGCATTGGCATAACATAGTCAAGCAAATTCTGGTAGTTTTGTAAAAACTATTTAAAATGGCCTAGACATCTGAGTGATGATTTTTTTATAATTTTATTGATATGAAGATGGGTGAGATATAGGTGTTGTGGTACATGCCTATAATCTCCACATCTGGGAGACTGAGGCATGCATGCCTATAATTTCAGCATTCCAGAGACTGAGGCAAGAGAGTTATTCTGAATTTAACACTAACCTATATTACATAGCATAATGAGTTCTAGGCCAATCTAGTTTACAGAGGTAGATTCTTTTAAAAAAAAATAACTGAAATTGTATGTAAATATCTCATCAAATATTTTTCCCAATCTTAAATGATTATTTAAGAATGAAAGACCATTCTTTTGTGTCTCCTTCCAGAAGTGCTAAGGAAATCTGACCTCTAATGTATTTTACTTCAAGCTTACACATAATGTTACCATTCTATGGGGTCCTCAACGCTCCTAATGCTGAGATCCTTACATATAGTTCCTCATGTTGTCCTGACCCCAAACCTTAAAATTATTTTGTTGCTACCTCATAACTGTATTTTTCTTACTGTTGTTAATCATAATGTAGACATCTGTGTTTTCTGATGGTCTTATGTAACCCTCTGAGGGTCAGTTGACCCCCAAAGGTGTAGTGACCCATAGGTTGAAAACAACTGCTGTAAAGACCAAGGTAGGTGTTGTGTGTGTGTGTGTGTGTGTGTGTTTCCCTTTTCTCATAAGAGCCATTTCCAGAATTTTCCCATTGGGAAGTAGGGCTTGCTACCAGCTTCCTGGAAAGCAAGGATTTCTGCTGCTACTCCTCCTGTGAAGGGAAAGAAATCTGTCTACTCCTGTTTATCCGGTGCTTACCAGGGCTAATAAGCAAGTACTTCTAATTGCATTGAAAGTCAAAATTTTTGGTTCATGTGGCCAGAAAGCATATGAAGACTGGTCAACACACTCAGATTCAGGAGGAATGTAGAAGGTACTGACAATGGCAGCTGTTGGCCTCATCTCTGACTTCTGGAATCCCCAGTTTCTCCTTGTTGCCCTGCTGGCTAAGGAAGGGGCCTGTCTTTCCCTTATCTGTACTGTAATTCAGAGCCTTGGGGAGGATGCAGGTGACTTTACTAAGAATGGCTGCAGACATTAGTCAAGTCATTTGTATTTGGAGGAATGGGTTATGGGCTGATTTGAATATGTCTAAAGTTTACTTATTTTCACTCTTCCTTAAATTATTTGCTTTGGGGAAAAACATTATTACAGACTTGAAGGAAGAGAGACATGCAAGACTTTAAGGGACAGAAATTTTGTTGAAGGCTGAAGTATTAATTCAAATAATCAGCCACAACTAGATGAGGGACATGTTTGATGTTTGCACACTGAATCTCCACCTGTATGACATCAACTCTGAAACCCTGCACTGATCTCTTTAGGGGGCTGTTTCCTCATCATGACTCCTCGTCAGCTTCTTCCTAGAACAGACTGTTCTGTCCTCCCAAAGGACTCTCATTCCACTCAAGGTGAAAGCTAAGGACCTTGCAAGTAGGTGCTAGCTCTAGGTCATATTGAGCCACTCAGTGCCATCTCTGGCTTTGCATCTTTCTCTTCCTTTGCGCACGTTCGACCTCCTTGTTGTAAACTACTGTCTTAGATTTCTATTGCTATGAAGAGACATCATGACCATGGCAACTCCCATAAAAGAAAGCATTTTATTGGGGTTGGCTTACAGTTCAGAATTTCAGTCCATTATCACTATAGGAGGAAACACGGAAGCATGCAAGCAGACATGGTGCTGGAGAGGTAATGGAATTCTACATCTGGATTTGTCGGCTACTCAAAGAGAGAGTGCCACTAGGCCTGGCTTGAGCATTTGAAACGTCAAAGCCAACCCCCAGGAACATACATTTCTCAAGTCAGATCTATTCCAAGAAAGAAACACCTACCAATATGCTCCATGTGAACCTATGGGGGCATTTTTATTCAAACCACCACAGCTACCTTAAGGACTTTGCATTTGACAGACCTACTTGCTCAGTCTGCAAAATGTTTCACCAGTGCCCCCTCTGCTCAAGGTGTATGTGTGTGTGTGTGTGTGTGTGTGTGTGTGTTGTCAAAGATCAACACTGAGTGTTTTCTTCTGGCATTTTTCACTTTATTTTTTGAGACAGGGTCTCTCCTTTGAGCCCATAGCTCACCAGTTAGGGTATGTGTGTGTGTGTGTGTGTCTTTTTGTTTTTTCTTTCTGATTCTAGAGTCGTGAGCTTATAGATAAATGCCCTTACATGTGGCTTTCTATTAGTGTTAAGGTTCTGAACTCAGCTTCTCCTGCTTGCAAGGGAGTCATTTTTACCAACTGAGTCATCTTAGCCTCTAGTATTACTTTTCAAAGAGGCAGTAGTCTCTTATTTAAAGCTGTAGTCTCTCTTCAACTTTGCACTCCCGTTTTCTCACCATACTTATTTTTTCTTCTAACATGCCGTATTATGTGCTATGAGCATATCTATAGGCCTTTACCTTATGTGAATATAAACCATGTGAGCCTAGGAGTTTCTGCCTGTTTTGGTCTTTGTTATCTTCAAAACCTAGGGTAGTGTTTAGTTTACGATAATATTATTTGTCAGATGAGGTAAGGGTTTGTGGAAATTAAAGAAAAATATTTACTTTCTTTAACAGCAAGAAAAACGCCTGGCAGTGGTGGCGCACGCCTTTAATCCCAGCACTTGGGAGGCAGCGGCAG
>NW_022196912.1:59930115-59954711 GCF_008632895.1 Mastomys coucha
AAAGAGCAAGGAAAACCTATGGATTGTACAATTATCATCATCATCATCATTATCATCATCATCATCATCATAATTATTATTATTAAATCAACTTAAAGTAAAAGAAATTTGTTGCATACATAGTTCAAGTTAGAATTTTCTTGGATGGTCGATTCAAAAAGTATGTCCCATGTGGTGTTTAGAAGTAAATGGTTCAGGGAATAGCAGAAGAGAATGCCAAGAGAGGATGTAGTTGAAAACGGAGGCTGTGTGTTTCACAGTAATAATTTTCAAAGTAAAGGAATTGATTGGGAAATACATAAACAAAAACTCTGTGTCTCTGGAAATGTAAATTTCATTCACATTCCAATCTGTGCAATTTCTCAAGCTCAGTGGTCCAAGGTCAGAGGGCACTTGTGCTAGCGTAGACACTGCTTTGTTACGTCACCTCTTGACTAAACCCCTGAATTCCTTATTATTATGGTGGCCTTCCAATGACAATAAAGCCAAGCTCTTATGACACTACTAATATTTATACAGCAGTTAGGCAACGCCTACATGAATTGTCCCCAGAAGCCTTAAGAGATAGGCCAAGATTATTCCCACATTATGTACATAGAGAGGAAGCAGGTTCCCTAGTGCCACCCAGTCAGCTATCAATTCCATAGTTTGATTGCTTCATTAGGAAATGATGGTTTCTCTAATATAGACCACATTGCATTACTGATAGGCTCCTTGAAATGGGTGGCTTCATATATGGGCTTAACTAGAGCTAGTGCCCCAGAACTAATGATATTCCAGATCGTCTGAAGCTTAATTTTATTACCTTAAATTTGGAAACTGAACAAGAGACCTGAGTGACTTGAGACTCCCAAGGTAATTTTGATATTGACAAGAATGAGAATATTCGGCTGTGATATTACTGTTGGAGATGTCTGTAAGACTGGGCTGATTTGTAACTGGCGTAACGTTCTACCTTCGAGCCATTCTTTAAAGCTTGCAGAAACTTGTTTTGTAATGGTTGGAAAATCCATTTGGTTTTTTTAAAAAAATCAATACAAGTTCAATTAAAAAAATCTATACATAGATAATTGCATGGGTGATTAAGAAATAGAAACAAAATCCTTGGTGAGAAGACCCTGGTTCCAGTCAATATTATGGGATTATGGGAGAAGCAGAATCAAATTCACACTTATGTTCCTTCATTTCCATTGGGTGCCTTTCTTTTTTCATTCTAACATGGCTTATGAAAGACCTCAATTCAGTTCAATGAGCATGTCACATAGGAAGCTGTGAGGAGATGCAAAACCGAAGGGCCTACTTACAAGTTCACATCTGAATCAAAAAGAAACTGGAAAAGTGGAGGCTCTCAAAATAATTGTGAGCCCCAAATAATCTGTCAGTTTTAAAAAGGATGTGTCTTATCTTGAACCAAATGCTGGAAAGAGGTTCCCAGCTTCTTCTCATTCCTTCTAGAAAATGAGGTTTATTCGCTCCCAGTGGCAACAGGAATGCTCAGCCAAATTGTACCTTCCATGACATTTTTCTCCCCATTTCTTTTAAGGGGGAGTACATTCAGCCACCTTTCTGCTTCCCCGAAAGCTGACTCACTACCCTGTTATCCATCTTTACCGGCATAGCAATACAAACAAAAATACAAATAAACATCCTCTAATACAAGCTGCAGTTTTGGTACAAATGGGTAACTTACCTGAGCATTTAAATGTTCATTTAAATGTTTAAAAGAAGAATGTTCCACTTGAAAAGTTTTGAAATCCAATTAAGCACACAAGTTGATAGAGTAATAACAATAACGTTCCCACGTTTTGAATTAAATTATATTAAATTTTGAAATGCACATCTTCATGAAGCCCATGTCAGAAAGGGATAGAATTTTCTTAGGGAGAAGGCTGTAGCTCTGAAGAAGCATAAGACCAAGGCAATTAAGGGTTCTTCATAATAAACTGTGGCTGAAGCATCTGTAAACAGCCCTCTGACTATGTACATTAATCCTTTAGCCAGGTAATTAAGGCAGATTCTCAAACCTGAATCAACGAAAATTGATAAAAAGGTGAATTAAGTAAATTATATAGGTCAAGTCTAAGAAATGCAGCTGCGCTTTGATGGTGTGCAGTTGTGATGTGCTATTTAGAGGTCAGATCATCTGAGTGCACATAAAGCTTGGTGTAGCCTGCTCCTTTTATTTTATCCTGAGTTTGAAATACACAGACCCATCTGTCACTTGCTTACAGAAGGTTTGCATAAATCACTATTCATGTGGTCATCCTAATTTCAGTAGCTCCACCCAATCTGTGGTTTCATATTCCAAGGTTTCATCTCTCGAAAGTCAACTGAAAATATTGAAAAGAGATGTCTAGAAATAAGCAAATTGTGCTTTTGAAATAATTTTTATTGCAGCATATTACTATAATACTTTTTAAACTTTACAATTAGCTATCATTATTATTACTAGTACTATTAGTATTTTATTTTCCGTACATGAGTGTTTTGCCTGAGTGCATGGCTGTGTTCCACGTGCATGCTTGGAGCCTGAGAGTCCAGAAGAGGCTGTTGGATCCCCTAGATCTGGAATTACAAATGATAACTGCCATGTAAGCACCGAGAATTGACCCGGGTCCTCTAAAAAAGAGCAGCCAGTGCTCTTAACCATTGAGACATCGCTCCCACCTGTCATTATTTAAAATCTTTTATTGTGCTTAATTTATAAACTAACTTTTCATCAGAGATATATGTTAAGAGAATATATAGGACAGTTATGTCTCCATATATCTGCAATAAACCAACTATGGATGGAAATATCCTTTTTAAAAAGTTATCTCTATTGAGCATGTACAACTGTCCTCCTTCCTATCATTGTTCCCTAGCCAGAGAAATACAGTCATAGCTTTACATCGCATTGGATATTCTAAGTTACCTAGAAGTGATTTAATGAGCTCAGGAGGATGTGGTAGGCTATGTCCTATGTTTTTTTTTTTATATAAAGGTCTGTGTATCCTTGAATTTTGACATTTGCACAGAGAGCTGGAGCAAATATTCAAATAGTGAAGGAGACAGTGTGCACATGGGGTTATTACTAGCCTATTTACAGGCATCCATGGGGGTTCTCAGAATTTATTTAAATTCATTTATTACAAAATTTAAAAAGTAGAATTTTTATTTTGTACCATATCTATTTTCTCTTAGCACGTGATATTTTGTCATTGTTTTTCCCATGTAATAGTATTTAAGGATAGCTGTATTTTGAGGGATGAGATCTTACTAATGTGTGCTCATTGATTCAAGTTCTTAAATGCTAATCAAATTAGTTCAGTAATTAAATTTCTCTTTGTTAACTTTTGTGTCAGCAAAAGATGACTAGATAGTCAGGATTTGTGAATTTTAATACACTTTATTTGTTCAAACATTTCCACTGTGCTTTTTCCACCACAAGTATCTGCAACTTAATTTACTAGGTCACAAGTCCAAGTAAATTATCTTCAATAAAGTGCAGCTTTTAGTAGATTATATAATGGGATCTTAAAGTTTTTGATGAATACTAACAAATGAACAAATAGAAGTCTGCCTAAGTTTCTTACTTGGTCATGATAATTCTTCGTGGTCCTGATTTCTGCCTTTCCTCTGAAAGCTCCCACGTGTTTCACCTGGGTTTACACCTGCCCAGGAGCCTGCTCAGGAGCTCTTTGCTACATTCTTCAGTTGGTAGCTTTCAGTACTGCTTCTTCATTCCCAGTGCTATGATTCCTTGACCAGTGTCTGTTACTGAGTCAGAAGCTCCTTGATGCAGGAAGAGTCTGTTCAAAGAGGTCTTTATTGCTCTTTTGCCACTGTACTGGTGCCCCGTATAGAGTTGGGCAAACAATAGCTAGCTCATAGTGGAGGGTGTGTGAGAGGGTGAATTAGCAAATGATCGGTGAAGGGATGATCTTCTGTTCTCTTCATTCACCTAGCCTCAGTTCCTACAGGGCCTAAGCCACAGTAGTTGCCTGGGAAATGTGTTAGATAAGCTAATGGTTTCTTGACTTTTAAAGGACATTAAAAATATTGATGGAGGAGTTTGTGGTGTGAAGTGAATATTTTCCTGCAACCACCACATTGTTTTAATTAACTTGCAAACTTGAGAATTTGTAGCTGTGGTTTCTTTTATTGTGGTTTCTTTTATGCATAACCACAAAATTTATTTTAATCACTTTAAGTGTACAGTCAGTAGCATTAAGTATATTCCCACTGTTATGTGAGCATCCACTACATTTCCAGAACATTTTCATTACCAAAATTGCTACCTATTAAATAACTTCCCACTTAACTATGACTTTATAAAACACATTTTGTTTGCCTCAGACTCTTTTATTTAGATAGCATAATCAGTAAAGTGTTTGCCTATGAAGCACGAGGCTGTTCAATCCAGAGAACCCATGCAAAAAGCTGGGCATAGTGACATGCACTTGTGGTTCCTGTGCCGGGGAGATAGAAAATAGGAGGATCCCTGGCACTTAATGACCAGCTAGCCTGGACTAGTCATCAAGCCTCCAGGCCTGATGAGAGCCCTTGTCTCAAAATATAAGGTGGATATCAAAGACTGACCTCTAGCTTATACACATAGGTGTACACACACACACACACACACACACACACACACACACACACACACACCTTTTTATTCCTAGATTACATGTAGATTGTATATTTTTAAATACTTAAACACAAACTGCTTTTGCTACCTGAATAGAGTTGGATGTCCCCATTTCCTTGATGGCAGGAGCCTTGGTTGATGGTATAGGTTCCTGAAGATTGCATCTGAAAGATGTCCAGCATGGATTGGGGAGAGGGAGAGGGACATTCATAGGTCTGCATCTAAGGAAATGGAGCTGATGACATGTAGCTGTGGAAAGAATATGGTTCAGCAGATGAAGAGGGACCTGGAACCCCATCCACCCTTCTCGTAAGCATCTTCAGATGGGTCTGGTGCAATGGACTGGAAAGATATTTTTAAGACAATGACTCAATAGTGTATATGGTACTTTGTGAGCCTGCCAATTTTTCTTCCTAGAAGGAAGTAAAGTTGAGGAAGCTTCTCATTCAAAGAGGGAAAAATACAAACAACTTGAGTATGGAAGCTAGGAAGCTAGAAGCAGGCTGCTGGTAAAATTCCTCTGGGGAGATGTAAGCAACATCTACCCCTCCTTCTAAGGTTGCACAACAAAATGAGGCACAATTCACCATAGATCACTCTGGAGAACCAACAAGATCATTGAGCTTAATTACAGAGTATCAGAGGTTACTTACTGGAGTATGAGTGCCCCACCCCACACACAACAAAACAAACAAAGCCACATCAGAAAGTCCTTGACCAACAGGGATGATGTTTTTTCATGACTCCATAGACAGAGCCCTCCTCCTCTATTCTTCCTCAGCCTGTGCATGCCTCACCCTCCTTTCCCTCTCCCTCTACCTGTCCTCTCCCTCTCTTTCCCCTTTCCCCTCCCCCTCTCCCTCCTTTCTCTCTTTCTCTCTCTCTTTCTGTGTATTTAGCGCACTTGAAAAATCATTCCTCACTACTATGCTTTAGAAAATATTTAGGATATATTCATTGACATTTAACTAGTTTCCTTTAGTTTTTTTCTTCCCTAGGCCAAATAATGTTACTTTGTTTCTATTAGCACTCATGAGTGCTTAAATCTTTGTTGCTTTGCTGTTCTGCATACACCAAATTTTTAAAAAATAAAATCAGATTCTGTTGATTGTAGACACAGGCACAGCATCAATGAGGACTGAGTTTAACGTAAGGTTTAATTGTATTTATTACGTGCTTTTAGGCATTTTAGGTGGAACAGAGCTGCATATTATGACAAATTCCTGATTGGGGAAATGTCATACAGTTAAGATTCTTCTTCAATGACTCTGCACCTTATTGTTTTTGAGGCTGGATCTTTGAATCAAACCTAGAGCTTTTCTAATCTGGATAGTATCACTTTCAACTTGCTCTGGGGTTCCCTCTGCTTTCTGAGGCTAGAACTATAGGTGAGCTGTCTTGTCTTCTGCAGAGTAGACCCTTGCCTTTGCATCAGGTCAAGGATTTCACTCCAGCTTCCCTTGCTTGTGTAGTAAGCACTTTACCTGTTGACCTATCTCCCAGTCGTCTCTTTACACTCTTTTTATTTCTATTTTGAAATAGAGTCTCACTAAGTTGCCCAGGGTGGGCTTCAAATCATGGTCCCATTTCTTTCTTTAGCCTCCTGAAGTAGCAATACTTATAAGTGTGCACCATGACCTCTGGTCCACTCTTACTTTTCAAAAATCATAGAGCTAGCCCTAAGTCCCAACAAATTCATTTAACTTGCAACAGGACAATGAATTTGATAAGCTAAGCTATGCTATAGTTGAAGAGAGGCCTCTCATGGAGACATGGTTGTGATGTCATTTGAGAAAACTTATGTTAAATGATACTATCTGTTGTTTGAAATGTGTTTTTTTCACAGATGCTGAAATGGAGAAAGCTAGGCTTCAAGATTAGTTTGGCTTTGTGCCATGCCAAAATTGCCTATTGTACGGCCAACATACGCTGCAAAAGCATACAAGAAATATCAATTTTAGCGGGAATGTTTATCTTTTTCTCCCCAGTTAATATGTACGGATCGACCCCAAGTTCAATCTGAACTGTCTAAAGCAGGAAAATTGAAACGAAATGTGTAGGGATTAGCCTAAGATTATATTTGTCAATAAACTATTGACAAAGCCAAAGACATTTTAAACATTGTAAGTTACTTTCATTTTTTTTATGCATAAAAGAGCAAAATGGGAGCTGAAGAGATGTCGTAGAGGTTAGGACCATTTGTCGCCCTTACAGACAGTGTGGGTTTGATTTCCAGTACCAATATTGTGGTTCACAACCATCCATAAGTCTAGTTCCCAGGGATTCGATCCTCTCTTCTGACTGCCATGGGCACAAGCCACACAACTGGTGCATATGCATTCAGGTAAAATGCTTACACATAAAATAAATAAAGCTAAAAGATTCTTCAAGAAGAGCAAGATAATCTTATGCTATTTATATACATAATATGGGTATACACACACACACACATATAAAAAGTTACATGTGAAAATTTTCAAAGTTGATGTTCTGAAAAGCATTTCCCAACTGTATTATTTTGAAGATTATAAACAGAAAATTATTGTCTCAGCTGAAAAATAAAATTAATGTGAGGAGTCAAATATAAGGAAGGATGCCAACTTATAGAACTAAATCTCTAAATGTTCTATAATGCCTTCATAATTACACCACAAAGCATAAACAGATGAGATCAGGAGTGTCCGCACTTACAGATAATCCTTGCCTCATAGTGTATACAATCATAGATTTTAGTTACATTAAATACCATAAAATCTCATTTAAGCTGGAGAGATGGCTCAGCGGTTAAGAGCACTGAATGCTCTTCCTAAGATCCTGAGTTCAAATCCCAGCAACCACATGGTGGCTCACAATCATCTGTAATGAGATCTGATGCCTTCTGAGGTGTCTGAAGAGAGCTTCAGTGTACTTACATATAATAAATAAATAAATAAATAAATAAATAAATAAACAAATCTTTTTTAAAATCTCATTTAAAAAAAACAAAGAAATGCTGAAAAAAAAATTTTAAAAAATGTCCATCAATAACAGTTCACTTTAGGGCAAAGTGGCTATGGCAAGTATTTACTTTTTTTAAATTATTGCAATTTTGACTCCCTTTTACTGAAACTAGTTTATTATGTGTGCAGTAGCCTTTGCATCTGTCATTCACCTAGATGTCACTCATCTGTTCTGAAGGCTCCCTCTGAAATGCATCATCTGTTCTGAAGGCTCCCTCTGAAATGCATCAATTTTTTTCTTGACCTTTTGACTTAGGATTAGTTTTATTTAATATGATAAGTTGATTGCATTTTGGAAAAGCAAATTAAGTTGTTACTTGGCTATTGGTAAAATGGTCCATAGCGATGATGAATTACTCTATTCTGCTGACCTAAATGTGTTTCCAAATGATGCACGCCATGGGTGCAGTTGTCACTGCAAGAGTGACAAATATAACAAAAAATTCACTTCCTAGGAATGTTTGGTATAATTATCGGCATGGTTGCAAAAATGAATATGCACTATTTTTGTGCTTGCTTTTCTTGCTTGGAGGTTGAAATTGCCACGAGTGGCTTGAGATGAGGCTTGTCAGTAATATACAAATAGTAGGATGAAATCATTTCTCTATACTACCTTAAAACCACACCTATGCAAGACTGAACCTAGGCTCTCCTCAGAGCATCTTGCCTTGCCTAAATTATATTTAAACAACAATTGACATGCTGTCAAAACTACCTTATTCCTTCCTTTCTTTGTTTTCTATTCTTTTCTTTTCTTTTCCCCCTCTCTCCCTCCCTCCCTCTCTTGCTCTCTTTCCCCCCTCTCTTCCTTTCTTTCTTTCAAACTCTAGATTTTATTCCCTTCCCAGTCCACCCTCTGACTGTTCCATATCCCCCCTCCTTCTTATTCCTTTTTTATCTCACCTAAAGTCTCTATTCAAAGCCATTTTCTTCCTTAGCTTATAGTGCAGCATTTTCATGCCTTGGTGAAATGCTGAGAGTAAAGACCACTTGTCAGGAAAGCCATGAAAGACTTTGTGATAGGAACCATGGAGACTCAACCCTACTCCACAGAGGTGGCATGGGGAACCTCAGTGGCTTTGAACCCTAGATGTGTTAAAAGTGTAAGTGCCTGGATGTGTAAGCGCGGTGGGAAGCTCCCACTCCAGGCTGTATCTTTCTTGCTGGCAACCACAGAATAGGTACCTATGAAGTCTTCTGAAGCTTTTGACTTAGTTTACCCTTTTCTCTTGACTGCCGTCTGTCTTGGTTTTGCTACTCTCTGACAACTCCTACCTCAACCTCCCAAATATTGGGATTACAGGCCTGCACTGAATTGATGGGTAACTTGTTATATGGACAGAGTCTAGCCCAGAGTATCATCTCATTGGTTGTTGAGTAGCATATCTCAAAAAGACAAAGCAAAACAAAACCACCACCACAACAAAACAAAACAAAAAACTCTTACTTTCACCGACACATCTTTCATTGCTAAACTCCCCAGTTTTTAGCTACAGCCCGTAGGTGTCTGAGGTACCACCTCACCATCCTCTTCATTATCCCTGGGGTCTCACTGCTCTGTTGGCAGACTCTCCACACTTTGTCCTTGCTATTTACTTTGTACCTGGTGGTCTTTCTACGCAGAATGCTTTTCTTATTCATCTTTAAGGTTCTAGTCAGTGGTCCTCCAGTGGAAAGTCATCTTGTAGAATGAAATATACTTTTGTCTGAAAGCTCACAATATTCTATAAAACTGTATTTTGTAGAGGCTTCTGATATTTCCAGCTGTGGTCCCATCAACATGTGAACTGAAATTTCTAGTAGGAGTGTCTAGTTTATGCTTTATTCTTTTATTTAGTTTATATTAGACATATAGACATTGTAATATATATATATTGCTCAAGTGTATCTATGGAGCTGTTACTAAAGACATAGCTTCAAATTTTTTATACTCTCTCCAACATACCATTAGAAGATTTTTTCTTTTTTATGTAGTTTTTATATGTTAAGGAAAAAAAGATGTTTATTATTTTCAAACTGTGTTTAAATCCAAGAAACACTGACTTTCAGAACACTAAGGTTTTGCCCTGATAAGATAAATAATGCACTAAATGCAAAGAAAATCAAGATAGCTTTATGTGTGAGGTGAAGATTTTTTTTTTAATTGAAGACACAAAATTTCGTAAGCCATGCATGAACTGAAGCAGTTGAACTCACTGCAAGCCTTTTTTACTTTATTTCTGGAGTGATTTTGTGATTCATGGTGTCCTAACATTTGACTGCAGCCCAGGGTGGCTGAATTGATACTTGTTTCTCTTCTCTGAAAGATGTTTTCAGTGGTCAATAGTGCCAGTTCTGTTTTCAAAAATACCAAGTCCAAAAAGACACAAATGCTCCCTTCGGAAACCTTGGGTGGCATTGAATTGCTTGTCTGAAGGCTGAGATGTGACGTGCTCAGTGTGACCGCTCTGTTTCTCATACAGGATGCCCTTTCCTGGCTGACTCTTCTCTGGAATATTTGCTTAGAAAATGCTGAGATTTGCAGAGAAGAGTTGTGGATCAGAGAGTCAGGGGCTGCCTGTGACTGAGCTTTTGCTTTGGTACAGGTGTGATTTTTCCTCTTCAAATTCTAGCTGTTCTCCTCAGCTCTTGATCCTCACTGAGAGGTAGGACATACAAATATAGGCAAAAGAATTCCTTTGACCCTAAACAGAAATCCTAACTACCAATCAAAAGCTCACAGCCAGGAAGTATTTTACCCACCTGTCTATCTGTCTGTCTGTTTATATGTCTGCCCAACTGTATTTCTTTGTCTGTCCAAACAATCCTCTATCTCCAAATTGGTTTCAGACTGACTCTTCGGGTTAAAATCCATTAATGTGATGTATAGTCACCCTAGTCACCACTCCAGTGTCACTTTTGATAGAAACCAACAGAGAGATGTTTTGGCAAATGTATTCATAATTTGTCTTCCTCGCAGGTCTCTCTCTGCAATTGTGTGTCCCATCAGGGACTCTGTTAACTTATTGGCAATCTACTGTGATTGATGGCAACTGATGTCTTATTAACATTTCTCCCCCCCCCATATTTTTCTATCCACAGAGCAATGCTAAGACAACCTTTGGCTTAAGGAATTAAAACGAAATACCACTTCTTCAGGTAAGAAGACCTACTTCAAAGGTAGGATGTGCATTTTTTATAATATTTAATATTGTAAAGGGAATTATACCATAAAATATGTGATTGTGTAACATTAGCATCATGCCTGATACTTTTTTTCAGAGAGCATGGCAAAAGACAGAAAGGGAGAATACAAATGCAGAGACATTTATCATCTCACTTGTCAAAGAGAATAGATCAAATACACAGAGAAGATACCAACCTTGCTCTCTAGTGATTGTATGGAAGTAATGTTTGTGCTTTATTCAAACATTTCTCTTTAATCACAGAAAATAGCACTGTTCATAAAAAATTCCTGAAGTAACTGAAGGTTAAAAATTATTTCTATTACATGTGATCATATATCAGAAACCTGAAAATATGGGATTCTATTTTTCTTGTATCTCAAAATAAGGGAAAGAAAAGTCAGTCCTGACAGTTTAAATGTTACTTTGAAACATGTCTTCTGTCTGACAAATCCTTTCCTACCCCTGTTTCCCAGTCTTCGAACCTCACATCCCACTCCATTTGTGTCAAGTAGGAATCCCCACTCCAGAACAGACCCTGCTGGGCCTGTGTGGCCTTCTGAAAGGCCACTGATTGTAGTCTACTTCACTTGGTGAAAAATATCTTAAGTGGAAATCAGGAACATAGTTCAGAGAACTAGATCTCAACCAACAAGAGCTCTCTTAAAGGATTATAATTCCCCCATTGTTCAGACGTCTGCTTCTGTACTTCATAGATTTCGTGAAACAAATGAATTCTCGTGGAGTTTAATTAAGAAGATTGCGTGCAAGATTTTGAGGTAGCAAAATCCTTCCAGCATGTTTTGCCCATTGTTCTTGAGAAGGGTTGATCTATTGCGATGTCATTTTGTAATTAAGAGGAAATGATTCATGCCTCCAGAGGAATTTGTTATCATTGTGTTGTCTGGAAACTGATTCCATGTGATGGATTCTTGTGGTGTTCTAAAATACCATCAGAGACCCCCAAAATCAGTGGTGCAGAAATTAATATTGCCTGTGATAATATCAAACCTTCTATAAATAGTCTGTGGCAGTTTGCTCTGAGACACAGAAAGGAAGCAAATGCAAGTGCTTGCTTTTAGTTTGTAGTTCCTAGTGAATGAGGATTGTACCAGAAGGCAAGGCACGCCAAGCGATCCTGAGGGTCAACTGAGGTTGAACTTGAAGGATGCAGTGATTTAACATAGCTTGAGTGCTTTCCCATTTACAACGATCATAACTCTAAGGGGATTTTCTTGGCAGGATACGATACTTTCTCTTTCTTGCTGTTTAAAAAGATAGTTGGTTTTAAGAATCTCTTGTCTTCTAGAGAAGGAAGCAAAAAGGCTGAATTTCACCTTTCTCAAAACATACTTGCTGATCTATTTAGCTAGTCTTTTAAGTGACTAATGAGAACTCTCACTTGGCAGGCTGCTAGAGATGATGAAATATCTCATTTTTGTCTTTGTGAATGGACTCATCTGGCCAAAAAACGAACACAGAGAATCTTCCCAATTTTTGTCCCTTGCCTCACAAAGACATGCTGAAACTTCCCGAAATTCTAAAGCATGCTTGTGTTCAGAATGTCCCAAGGCTATTCAGCCATTGCCTCTGACATTAGACTAAGAAAAGTTGTTGGGGGGAGAGGAGGGTGGGCATTATGGCAACTTAGTTTTCAGTTGAGATTCCCACAATTGTTAATGTGCTGTAGTGTCTGAAAGATGTGAGATGCCAGAATTGTGGACTGTTTGGGAAGCCAACATCCCTCCCAGATCTTTCCTGTCTCTTTGTGTCTCATGTTGAATTTAATCAGACTTATCACTTACCCTAATGTTTAAGTGTTCCTTATTTGAAAGCAAGGCTCAAATGCTGGAATTTCTTCAATCTGCTAATGTGAAGAGCAGGGTTGTTCCTGAAATCATACCCTTAAACTAGTTTCCACCATGGCTATGTTACTGCATGAGGAGAAGAATCCATGTATCTTAATGACTGGTCACACTTGGCAGGCTGTGAAAAAGGAAAACTCTAGCAGTCTAACAGGCGGTTGGAATTGTTTGATTGTTGATGACTTGAAAGCTGTTTCTTTGCTTGAACTTATGAAACTTGGTTGTTTGTTGATCATAGGAGAATAGTACTCATATTCTCAATGGGTAATAAACTGAAAAGAAGATCTGATTTTATACTTCAGTTGATTTGAAAATGAAGACAACTATTTTAATGGAAAACTTGAATAGGAACATAAGTTTAATACTACCCAACAATGAAGGGATCTTTCTAAAGCTGAGAAGTTTATCCCATGTTATTAGATACCAATCAAAGTCAGGAAGCACAAAGTATCCACAGAAAGAAATATGGTCTTGTAAAACTGGAAGTGGAAAGCTCATGAATATTTCAGTTACTCTGAGACTCTTAGAATTTACAAAAACAAAGACAGGGGTCTAAGCATCTTTATTATTTTAAACCAGTTGAGTTTACTTGATATTTAGAAACAGAGAAAACCTTTCCTTGTGGTTCCTAATTCCCTCTTAACCAGATGTATTGAGAGGGCAAGATCCAGATCTCAACTAACTAAGTGACAGCATCTCTGAGGTATTACACATGAGCTCTCCCTCTATGTTGGTCACAGGGAGCATCTCCCAGATAAGCTACTCTCTACACAAGCAGCATTCCTTGAAAGCCCGATGACTGTAATGAGTAATATTCAGGTCTTCCATCCTGAGTATTGTCCAACTTTTCTTGCCCATTTTTCAGTAAATGAATACATATTATATATGTACATATTCATATGTTTATTATTTATTTGAGAATTTTTGCAATGTATTTTGATCACAATCACCTCTCACTCCTCCTTTTCACTCCTTTAAGATTAATCTTTACTTTGCCAGCTCCTCCTAACTGTGTCTTCTTCTAAAAGGATGACCCACAGTCTTATTTGTGCTGTCCATATACTCTTAGGACATCCACTGGAACATAGTTGACCTATTAGCTGTTATACCTTTAATGAAAACTGAGTCTTCCTCCTTTAAAACCCGTAACCCATCAATAGCATCTGAACGAGGATGGTGCTCATGAGCTCGTCCTTCAGTCCATGCTGGAATATTGACTGGCTTGACCCTGTGGCTGGCAACAACAACTCTTATTAAGTTCATAAGTACAACAGTTTTTTTGTTCTGGTCTTCCCTGACCTCTGGCTCTTAAATAATCTTTCTAATCTTCTGCAATAGTCTCTTAAGTTGTGGGGGGAAATAGGTTATATCCCTATCTCTATCTCTACCTCTACCTCTACCTCTGTCTCTATATTTATAGCATTCCATTGACACTTATTTTCTATGCTTTGACAAATTATGAGTTTCTGAGTTGACCACTGTGCACTACACTGAAAAAGTTCTAGTGTAGTCTGAGAGCTTCACTACTCTGTTGATACAGAGATATAAATTTAAAGGGTAGTTTGATACTGTGTTCATTTAGCAAAATGATAGTAATAGGTTCACTTCTAGGATGTATAAGCGCTCCATCATCATCATCATCATCATCATCATCATCATCATCATCATCATCATCATCATCATCATCATCATCATCTTTTTGTCACCCGATTTACAACGCCAGGAATGCATTTCCTCTTGTGAGGTCGCCCTTACATACCATCAGAAAGCTCTTGGTCACTTCTATAAGATTTGTGCTCTTATTGTACCAGTGACCATATGTTGCTGCATAGGTGTACTTTACTTCATAGAGTTTAGTAGTGGTAAAAATGATGATTTTTCTCCCTGTAAGCTTACATAGCACCTTTCAATATCATGAAAGCAGCCATAGGGGAGGAAGGTTCTTGATCAGTCCCACTGATTTTTCGTGTCCTGTGACCAAAGGGTATGCTGTCTTCTGCAATAGTGTCAACTATTAAGTTCTGGTGGGGAACCAAGAGCAAATGTAAACAGTTTATGTTGTTTTGAAGGGTCTCTGATCCCAGCTGACCAACAGCTAGAGGGGTGGTACATCATACCTGGCACTGGGCTTTCTTGATGACAACTTATGGTTTCTAGGAGGAATATTATTGCCTGTGTAGGGGAATTTCAATTAAACTTTTTAAAAATTCATTTATTTATTTTATGTGTATGAGTGTTTTTTCTTAAACACACACACACACACACACACACACACACACACACACTCTTATATGTGGGTTAATATGGTTTAATAAGGATTCAGTATACAGCAAAAGAATTCTCACCCCTACAGGATTGACTTAGAAATGGAATTGCTCTGGCTCCTGGTTGGACCAATGAATCCCTGCCCAGGGAAGAGTGAGTTTCCAATGGAGACACAGGCCTGTTTACAATTCTTTCTTATCATTCCAGTGTAATTTCTTCCTATGACTATTTCCAACATTTTCTCTCTATAATAAGTTTGAAAACAACAAAATGAAATGCAGGACAGGAGTATCCAGAGGGCAGTAAATGTCACCAGGAGTTTGATGACTGGGAGAGCTTCTCCCTATGCATGTGTGTGCATGCATGTGTGTTGGTGTGTGTGTGTTGGGGTGTGTGTGTGTGTGCGTGTGCGTGTGCGTGTGTGTGTGTGTGTGTGTGTGTGTGTGTGTGTGTATGTCTAGTGACCATGGAGGTCAGAAGAGTTTGTCAAGTCCTTGAAACTGGAATTGGTGTTAATGGTGGTTGTGAGTTTTGGAACTGGAGCCAGGTCCTCTTGGAGGACAAGTACACTCAACCATTGAGCCACCTTCCTAACCCTATCCAATTAAACATTTTATATGAGATTACTTTTAGGAATCTTATAAAATGGTAGTTTCCATGTGGCTCTCTTAGTGTTAGTTATCCATTTCCCAAACCCCTCCTAGCCCTATTCTACCATCCCTCTCTTCACTGAAGCCTCCCTCCCCATCAATCTCTTTGTTCATTTCTGTGTGAAGTCTAAGCAATGTCATATGTCTCAAAGTTATATAGAATTATATTAAACTTCACGCACAGTGCTTCTATAGGGAGGCTGAATTCTGATACACTTTCTGAGAGTGTATCTCTGGAGTAGTATCGGTAATTGAGACACCTTTATTCATTGTATCTCCTTTTTCCCCTGCCTTCTGTCCTAATGTTTCTTCTGGGACTGGCCATTTTTTTCTCTGGACAGTCTGCCCTACCCGTCTATCATTATTTCTGTCTGATTAGTCTTGTAGCCATTTCTGAGAGCTGGGAAATTGCATTTGGAAAGTGTCTCAAGAAAGACACCAGAATTCGTGTTGGGCATGAGCTGGACCCATGCTGATGCAATGGTGACTAGAAGACAAAGATGAAATTACAACTTTGTAGCAATAACAGTCACTGTTAGTATCCAGTAATGAATCTGAAACTTGCATGAATCCTTCTTACCCCTCCTTCTGTAGCCTCGTAGAGAGAAATAATCTTCTCTGGAATTGGAAGGAGATGAGTATGTGACATACTTCTCTGTATGGGAAATGTCCAGCAGCTTGGCAGTTGAGTACAGTGACCTTTGCAGTGAACTCATGGCAGACACACTCCTGCTGCACTTCTGACTTACAGCTTTTGAATATTTTCTAGGGTCACCAGAATTAGAGCTAGTGGTGAGATAAGGTTAATGCAGTATTCTTTGCAGGATACTTTAGTGACCTGCAAGACATTTTAATGAGCACAAAAATATACCATACTGAGGGAAGCCACCCTGATGTGGCCTCATTCTTAGCAAATGTAAACTATATTAGAATAACTTAGCGTATACAGGAAAATTTATTTCAACTTGTAATAATAAATTGTACCTCTTATTTACGCACCACAAACCATCCTTTAGTGAACTTTAATAATAATTGCGAGGTCTGTGACACCTGGCAGGGATGCTTTAAACCTCCCGTGTTCAGGTCTGTGTGCATTTGAGGCACAGAGGCACGGATGCCTAGGTGCTGGGTGGGTGTTATCATGTCCCTCCCTTCCAACATCTGGACATTTCATCCCTGGCTGCTTTTGGAGGGGATTGAATTCTGACAAGAGGGTTATCTAGGGAAACTACCCAGGAGGAAAATGAAGCCCAGTGTGGAGCAGGAGACCAGGCCTAGGCCCCTGCTGGTAATACAGTATGTTGCTGTCACAAGTGACTGCATACACAAATAGATGCTTCCCCCTCCTATTCATTATGTTTTCCTTTGCCTAGTTTTGTTTTATTTCGCCCTTTGTGACAGCATTCATTTTGTAAGGCAAAGAAAAAATCATCCCTTGGACGGATTCGAGTTTTCATATCTGCAGAAGACAGTTCCACAGCTTTTGTCTAACTTAGCAGTTATGTAAAGATCCTTTGTTTCTGGTCGACTGTTGTGGCAAGCAAGTCTATAAACTCCTAGAAACACGGGAGAGAATGCTTTCTATTCAGAGAGAGGAGTAGGATATGGTACATAGAGCCAATGTTGAGAAGGGTTTTGTTTTCTGCAGCAGGGTGGAAATTCACATTCAGATTGATGCTCTGTGGTATTTAGCATGCTACAGTTAAACAAAAGGGCATGCCAGCCTTCATAGCCATGTTGATTAATGCATTCCTTGAATGTGTTGATTAATGTGTTCCTGGGATACCTCCGTAAGCTGCCACTGCAGCTGAGGTGTGTCCAATGTGCCTCCTCACCGGCTGCTGCCTCATTCATGTGGGTTCATTTGCATATGGGTTTTCTGTGTGTTTGTATCACACCAGCACCTTCATAAATTAAACCTTTATAATATTAAAGGACAGTTTTTGAACATTTTCACTCTAGTAGTAGGAAATCCATAAACTTTAAAGTTCATAGGGTGGAGCTCTTCCTGTCATCAAATTCCTGGTGGCATTTACCACCCTCTGGATACTCCTGTACTGCATTTCATTTTGTTCTTTTCAAACTTGTTGTAATCATAGGGAGAAACTTGCAATGGAATGATAAGAAAAATGTGTAAACATGTCTGTGTCTCCATTGGAAACTTACTCTTCTGTGGGCAGGGATTCATGGGTCCAGCCAAGGGCCAGGGCAATTCCATTTCTAAGTTATTCCTGTAGGGTTGGGAATTCTTTTGTTGTATACTGAATCCTGATTAAAATATATTGTCTCATACTGTTTACAAAAATACTAATCTGGATATGGTTCTGCCTTGCTAATAGCTTGTTAAAAGATAAATCAGACTTTGTTTAGTTTGCTTGGTCTCTTACGTCTTATTCATTAGAACATAAGAATGTTCTTGCTACTTTGAATATTTTCTGATCATTTAGCAAAGGTGCTGAAAGAATCAAAGCACCCTGTTTGGAAATGGGTAACAGAAAAACAGGGCAATGGAAGAAATGGCCCAGTTCTCCGGGGATAATAGTCTCCAACTCTGTGGTATTTTAACAGAGGACGTCATCCATGCTACTCAGAAAGACTACTTTTGCATGGCATAAAACAAAACAAAGAAATTCACCCTGAACAAGAGTGAATTTGTGTGGAATATTACTGTGTGAAACCATGTAGAGAAGCAACAGTCATGAATATGTACCTCACTTAGGTCTTGGCATTAACAAATAGTAAAGAATATTACTTAGTAAAGAATGGTAGTCTGGTACTCCGAAGGCTAAGATGAGTCTGTTCTTTCTGTAGACATCAGAGCAAACCCATCTAAAAGTCTACTTTGGAAGTTCATAGAATACACAACTTGTGTTATTCAATGACATGCATTTAAAATTCACTGTTTTAAAATATTGCATTATGCCCATTCTCTGTCTCACAAGAATACTTAAGGACATGGGAAGGAATACAAAGTGTTGATTTATTCCTGTGGTGTTTTCTTGCTGTGCTAGCTAAATTTTATGTCAGCTTGACACAAGCTAATGTCATCAGAGAGGATGGAGCCTCAAGTGAAAAAAAATGCCTTCATAAGATGGGGCTGTGATCAAGCCTAGAGGTCCATTTTTCTAGATTTGTGATTGGTGTGAGAGGGCTCAGCCAATTTTGAGTGGTGCCACCCCAGGTTGGTGTTCCTGTGATCTCTAAGAAACTAGGCTGAGCAAACCTGTAAGCAGCATGGCCTCCATGGGCTCTGCATTAATTAGCATGTCATTCCAGGTTGTTTCAGTGCCTGTGGAGGCTTCCTTCAGTGACTAAGATGAGAAAGTGTAAGCCAAGTTAACTCTTTCCTTCCTAATTTGTTTTTGATCATGTTGTTTCAAGATAGCAAATGAAACCCTAACTATGACACTTGTATAAACTTCTCTTTGGAACTCAAGGTGCAAAAGATACATGCTTCTATCATACGGTTAACATGGAGGACATCTGGTAAAAGTAGCCAGGAGTTTTTTTAAAAACCTTTACTGGATGAAATGCTTAAAAGAGAATACACCAATGTAACTATATACAGGGAGTTCATATAGCAATTAGGCATACATCTTCTTGCTTGCTTAAATTCCACAGGAATTGATGGGTTTACACAAAGGGAGGCAGTGTACATGATTAATCCATTTTTCTGTGATGTTTCTGATACAGTACTGAACATAAAGCTTGTTGACAGGGATGTTGGCTTAGGGCAGGGAAGACCACAGACCACGTTATGCAAAGAAAGAATATCAAGCACAGGACTGTCCAACCTAAAGAAGCACAGGGAAATGATTTCAAGAAATTTCTAGTTTTATTTATTTATTTAGTCAAAAAGCACAGAGAAGACATAGCTAAGAGCAAATGTACTTTCCTACACAGCTTTGTTCCTTGAGGCATAAAAAGGAGAAGAAAATTGACAAATAAAACCAGACAAAACTACCATATTTAAATGCTTTCAATGACCTGGAAAATATAAATAAGCTCCAAGTGTCCTGTAAAACATTTTTTTTTATTATGTAATAGTTCATTTCCCCCTTTTAAGAGAATACAGCTATAACTCTGCATCGATACAAAGCAGACTTCAAGTGGCTTTGGCATGTAAAATAGTAAATTATTCAACTATTACATGCTCTGGAAGAAAGGAGAATTTTGCCATGCAGTGGAAAATGTAAATACATCCTAGCCCTTTGACTTACTCTGAGCACCTAGTTCATGCTTTGTAAATAGCAATTGAACATAAATAACTAGTTACTTTCTATGCAAAACTTCTGTGCAAAACTTCCCTCCAGTTTCCTCTAGAATTCTCTCATTTGCTCTTGATGGTTGATGGTTACAAAGAACAGCTTTGTGATGAATTGATAGCTGTTTTCATTTTCATGAGAACCTTTGGATGCTCAAATTTTCCTTCCTTGGAGCAATCCCCAGGTTCAGTGAGAGAGTAGATTTCAAATCACTACATAATAATGTACTTCTTAATTCTATCCAGTTGTTTTAATTACTACAGCACCTTTGCTTTCATCTGTGAAGGAATTTAATACATAGGACATATGCAAACCCTCACCTATTCAGGAAGAACAAATAACCAAACCCAGACTTTTTGCAAAGGAGGTTTCCCTCAGCTGAGAGTCAAATGGTTTTCCATTTTCAAATAGCTTGTTCAATAACCACTGGTTGAGTGAAAAAACAGTTGCACATAGGTCAACCCATTCATAACTTTGTTAAGAGAAATCAAAATTCATCGTGAAGTTATATGCACTTCTCTAATAAAAATTAAGCCCTCACATATGGACCCTATATCTAATGCCTATCCGACGGCCATTTTTATTAATAGACAGTGTTGATTGCTTCTTATACACTACAGAGGAAACACGGGGAGTACAAATAGATAGATGTGGCACTTGCCTTTGGCTACCTGCATTGCTTAGTTACATATGCACAGTTCTACTGCTCACATGGAATGGAATCACAGAGTAGCATTGAAGTAGTGTGGTAGAAGCTAAAATGCTCAGTGAGTTCAAAGGATAGGGATATCTAGGTTGCAGGAACTTTCCAGGCTTTTGGACTAGATTTGAAGTAAGGAAAAAATAGTCCCACATGTAGTTCAGAGAAAAAAATAGAAAGAGCAGACAACCACTAATACCACTCATAAATAAATACATAAATAAATTTAGGAGTAAATGTTGAGATAAGGTAATGCTAATTGGGACATCTCCGCCTTTTGGAATTCATGGAACCATGTCCCCATAACTGGTATGTGTTTTTAAATGTGATTTTTTTTCAGGGACTGCATGTGAAGAGAATGGCTGTCATCAATCATCCCCAAGAGAACTGGTTGTAGAAATGAGAAAAATGCCTTTTAAAAATTGTTATTTATGAAATGACGTAGATGGAAGTCACTCAGACCAAATGATTTTTTTTTAATGAAGAGTCATCTGAATAAAAAAATTCATGACCAAAATCAAGGATAGTGGGAACTAGAGTACAGCATTCCCACTGCCACAGGGAACATGTCTTCAAGCAAGACTGAGACATCTCTTTAGAACCAGATTAGGTGGAGTCAGACAGACTGAAGCGGATGGACTCACTCTCCTTTTTTGTTTTGTGCTCCCTGTTTGGACAGGGTGCTTAGGTAGACACGTGTCAAAATACTGAAGTGGTAATTCTGTGAAACATTTCCATCTTAATAATTCTTTCACACTTATTAAGATGAAAGGCATTTGAACCCCAGGGCATACATGAAGATGAATCCCAAGTCTGAAAACCACTACCCTAGAGCGACACACTGAGGGCAGAGGGGATTCATATGCTCTCCTAGTCAAAGTCGGGCAAAACAAATGCACCCAATCATACATTTAAGTGCCAAAATAACATATTATATTCATCAATTTTTCATTGTGGACTCTGGAGTATTTCGTAATCACACTTATGCCATTGTCCATTCATTTTCTATTAATCCACCCAAGTGAAAAATAGCTATGTTTTCCCCCCAAACAGAAAATTCTCTGATTTCCCTTCTAGTTTTTATTTACATGGAATAAGGAAAAAATAAAAAAATAAAGTGAAATAAACACCCAATCTGAACTTGACCTGCCTTTTATTTCATATCATGGGCACACCCTGCCAACGTTCATCCAGATCATTGCACCCACGCTGCTGACATTGATCACTTTACATGGTGCTAGTGTCATGATTTCTTTGCTTATCCTGTCCTAAAAGTCACTGTAGTGATCTGCCTAGTAAAGAACTTAACTGTTGGTGAATTTCGTTAATGATTTATTTACTTCCTGTGAATGCTTTCTGTTGGAGAAAACCACTTTTTTGTCATTTGCTTTCCACATGTTATTTGGCATTGTTCTGCATCTGGCTAACACAGGGAGCACTTTGACATCTGTAATTAATTGCTCTTATAATTTGTCATTAACCAGCTGCTTGATAAACAGAATGGGAGGTGTTAGTATATAGGGCATCATTTTTAATTTTTTTTATGTATTGTTATTCTGTGTATATGACGTGCTTTGGGTAGGTGGGTGCCAGTATGTCTTGGCACAAGTGTGGAAGTCAGAGGACAGATTTATGGAGCTGGTTCTCTCCTTTACATAGTTCCAGGAATCAAATGCAGGTTTCAGGGCTTTAGCTGTGACCTGCTGAGCTATCCACCAGCACCTATGACCATTGTCCAGTTCCTAAGATTACACAGTGCGCTCACTGCAGTCTCTGTCACCCTTCACCCAAACGGCACTGTCTTCTTCTGTTGTGTTTTATATACTTCACTGGAATTAAATGTTTCACCTCTCTTTATAGAATACAGAGGATCTTGTACAATTTCCCTGTCATTCTTTAAAGAATTTAATGAGAAGCCAAAACTTCAATAATGTCTAACTCTATATAGTTCAATAAGAAAAATTTTTTTTAGAAAAATATAAAATAAAATCAAGCTTCTTTTTCTAAAAAAAAAAAAAACAAAAAACCCAGGCTTTTCATAATTGAGTTGATTATATTTTGATTAAAAATATGAGCTTAAAATTATTTTTTTCCAAATCTGAACTCTCTTGACACAGAAAGTATATAATGCTTCTAAGTTGGCACTCTATGTGAAATTCAAGAAAATTAGGGGAAATGGAGAAAGTCTAGATTATAAAGCTGGATGTGATATAAATTTTTGGTTACATTGTTATGCTTATACTTCTTCCTGACTAAAGTACACCACAAAACTCAGTGTTTACTATTCTTTTCAGGTGTGTTTAATAGACTTAAGCATTTCAGTGTGTCCCTTTAGTACCATGTGAAGGACAGTGTTTCCTTTAGAGATCTCAATCCATCCAGGATGCATGGGCCTTAGTCTCTGTTTTGTTGACATATGTGTGATGTAATGATCCATTTAAGAAAATAGATGTTTATTATAAAAATACCATCTACCATCTGGGATCTTCTAGCACTATATTCCATAAAGACAAATTAGTTTAATTTCATATAATATATTTTAATTTCTTCCCAGTGGTGATGGCCCTTCTTTAATATTTAATAAGGGGAAGTTAACAGTGTTACAATAGCAGTTAGAAATAATAAAACTATTCCCTAAGTGGTTGTTTTTAATATACCTCTTCTTTCTTTTTACATCTAGTCTATTCCCAAAACTATGTTAGCAGAAGTTTGGGGAAGATTTAAATTTGTGTGTAGGCAATGATATGTTTGTAATGGAATTACGTATTCCCAGGGATCTTTTAAAATTGGCTTTAATATTGCAATAATAGTAGTCACTGTTTATTAAGGCTTATTGTGTACTACACATTCTAAGTACGCTGTATATTTTATCTCATGTTATCCTCAAAGTGGCATAATGTTTATTTATTTCATTTTACACATGAAAAGAAATATGTACATTCCCATGTACACAGAGTTTGTAAACAGTAAAGCAGAGAATCAGTTGCCACAACCCAAGTTTCAGAGTACATCTGCTTCACCACACATATGCTTGGGCAAGAAATGAGTCCACCAAGATGCTTAATTAGTTCATAAGAGCAGCATTTGGCCTCAGGAGTACTGGTCAATGTGTCATAGGTACATGAAAAATGCTATTTCCTCTAAAAGTCAAAGCTATTACCCTCCTGTCCTTTCATAATGAATAATAAATCCAAAAGCTGTCAAAATGGTTCCACCACACCTGTGTTTCTGAATAGCCGTCTTCTGCTCAAGGGCATCACAGAGAATAAATGGGTACTATGGAAAGAAGAAATAAATTCTAAGCCAAGCAATGGTATGCTTAGGAGTGCTCCCTTCTTATGTGGTGAGTGGTAGTGGTATTGGGCATTCTTATATCTTTTGCAGCTAATTCTGTCTCAAAAATTGATATTATTGGAGGTTAGTGTTTGTGTGTATTCCTTACAAGTTATGGCATTTTTTACTATAGTAACAGAAAGCTTGCTAGTTTTGTTTTGTGTTGAGAAAGGATTGGGTGATCCTCCTGCCTCAGCATCCTCAGTAAATGAGACTATAGGTGTATGCCTTGGAATCTGGCAAAGCCTTTTGACCTTGCTCCTTCATCACAGCACATGTCTCTTTTTCCTGAAACCCAAGTCATGTTCTATCACTCAGGATTTTATTTTATTTTGAAGATTTATTATTTGTTTATGTGTATATATGTGAGTAATCAAACACACACCCGTGTAATCTCTCATTAGTTTCTTGGGTACTGGGAACTGAACTGCAGTCCTCATGATTAAGTAGCAGTTGCCCTTAACTTCTGATGCATCTTTCTAGTCCTTCAAGATTTTTTTTGAGACAGGGTTTCTCTGTGTAGCCCTGGCTGTCCTGAAACTCACTCTGTAGACCAGGCTGGCCTTGAACTCAGAAATCTCCCTGACTCTGCCTCCCAAGTGCTGGGATTAAAGGTGTGTGCCACCACCGCCCGGCTTGCCCTTCAAGACTTTAAAGGCAGATGCTAGTCACTGATTCTTGAGAAACTGACTGCTTGATTTAAAAAAAAAAGACCTAAAAAAATA
>NW_022196912.1:59955575-60035316 GCF_008632895.1 Mastomys coucha
TTCACTGGGGACCCTGCACTCAGTTCGATGGATGGCTGTGAGCCTCTACATCTGTGTCAGTCAGATAACGAACCTTTTAATACCTACCCTTAAGCTGATATTGTTTCTCCTTTCCTCCTGTTAGTATCTAGTCCAGACTGCCTTCAGCAAGCATCACCCCGTCCTTAGTAAGTCTTCTTAGTAACTTCACAGACATTGCACAACATCAGCTTGTTGCATTTGGGGTGGTACTCAGTCCATTGTAGTGGCTTATCTTGCAACAGTCTTAAATCAGTCTTTTCTAAATAGTCATAATATCAACTATTGTCTGCTGTAGCTGTGGCTTCCTACCATTCTTCCTGCTACCTACCCATACTGAGCCAGAGTATTTTAACGTACGAATCTGGCCTTAGGTCTGGTAGAAAGTAAGTAAAATCCTATTGCCATATTCAGTTCATAGAAGTTCATGAGACTATTTTGTGCTTTGGGGGTGGGGTGGGGAGAAAGTTCTGTTGCAGGAGCACTTTACATCATCACGCAGTAAAGCCACTCATTCACAAGTTCCCCACCTATTTAAATTGTAATCCTTTCGGCCATGATTTAGGAGCAATAATCATAGTAAACAAGCACCTTTTTCTCCTACCTAGTATTTCATTTTTGATGTTGCTTATTTTCCCCTTTTCCTTGTTCAAACCCAAGGCCTGTGTCCTGACTTTAGTTCTTACTTTTCTCCCTCTCTGACTCCCTTTCTCTGATGGTGTTCTAGGTTGACTGTCCACCCTGATGTTCTTCCTTACACACACTCAAACACATTAGGATTCCTTCAGTGTGGTTTTATTTCTTTGGAAAATGCTTCCTATATATGTCCCCATAGCTCATAGCCTTTCCTCAGTCACTACTTTCTAGTGGACTATTTCCTGATCATGGACAATTATATGTATTATATATGTATGTATATACATATATATACATATACATATATATATATATACACCTTAAAGCATAGTATTCCACTTTGTTTTTTAATCTTTTCTTCATAGTACTACCTAACAAATTATATAATTCAATGTTTCTTTTGATATCTGGTTTGCCTGAACTAGAATATAAAGTGTGGGAGGATAAGAAGTTCACTCTCCTTTTTCTTTCTTTTTTTTTAATAAAAAAAATTGTATTTACTTAGAAGCATTCAGAATGTCAACAAAACAGCTGCAATATTTTTTTGCAATTACAGAGTGGTATTCAATTAACAGAACAATAATTATCTTTGTACAAGCTGCATCAGAGACAACTGAAGATGAAAAACAATAAAACCCAAAAATGATACCAAAAGAAAAAAAAAACAAACTACTGTCCCCATATATAACTAATTTGTGCTGTGCACCAACAAGAACCTGCTTTAAATTTCCATGCCAATTTACAACCCCTAGACTGTACCAGGCAAGGTTAGTGGTTATTGAAAATAGCACCAGGACAGGGCTATCTAAAGACACATTTGGTAGTGTTAATTACCAAAAAAAGACACGATACAGTTTAAAAACAAATCTTACACAGCCTTACATTTCAATTTTTTTCTTTAAAAGGAGTGAGTTTTGTACAGGGGGGTCAAATGCTTTATTAGATAAGAAAAAAAAACTGTGCTAGAACCAACTTATTCATCATCATCTTCATCTTCTTCCTCCTCCTCTTCCTCTTCTTCATCCTTCTCATCATCTTCCTCTTCCTTCTTTTTCTTGCTCTTTTCAGCCTTGACCACCCCCTTTTTCACTGCATCAGGTTTTCCTTTAGCTCTGTAGGCAGCAATATCCTTCTCCTACTTCTCCTTCAGCTTGGCAGCCTTCTTCTCATAGGGGTGCTTGTCATCAGCTGCAGTGTTGTTCCACATCTTTCCTAGTTTCTTTGCAACATCACCAATGGAGAAGCCAGGATGCTCGCCTTTGATTTTGGAGTGGTACTCAGAACAGAACAAGAAGAAGGCCGAAGAAGGCCTCTTGGATGCATTGGGGTCCTTGAACTTCTTTTTGGTCTCCCCTTTGGGGGGATGTAGGTTTTTATTTCTCTTCTCATAACGATCCTTGTCAGCCTTTGCCATATCTTCAAATTTTCCCTTTTCTTTAGCAGACATGGTCTTCCACCTCTCTGAGCACTTCTTGGAGAACTCTGAGAAGTTGACAAAAGCATCCAGGTGCCTCTTCTTGTGCTCTTTCTGGCAAGTTTGCACAATGAATGCATATGAGGACATTTTGCCTCTAGGCTTCTTAGGATCTCCTTTGCCCATGTTTAGTTGATTTTCTTCCATGAAGCACAGAATCACCCAGTGCCCATCTGGCTCTTGCTTTCCCTGGAGCTGTCTCTATGGAGCTCCATGTACTGCAATCTCACTCTCCTTTTTCATTAATGTATCCCAACTACAAGAATACTGCCTGGTCTGTCGTACAAGCTTCGTTTTCTCAACGGAGAGTGAATAAGTTAGTGATGACTTAGGAGACTTGAAAGTTTCAGCCCTTCATCAGATAATATTGTTAGCTAAATAAACTCATCTCAGTTTTATGTTAACACCCTTACTTTCCAGGTCTGAAAACAACTTAGTTTGGAATTCAGCTAACTCCCTACTTCTTCCAGCAGGGGAAGGTTTTATGGCTGTCTATTGTTGAAATGCAGAGGTGGAGTTGGAAAACCATCTAAAGAAATGTTCTTTTCATTTTTGAAGGAAATGAACAAATCTAGCATTTGTTTTTCAGAGAACAAATGCTCTTCAAAAAGAACAGAAACTGTTCCCAAATCTTTGAAGTATGTCATTGACTCATTAACAAGAAACTGGGGAAGTGTCCCAGTGACAAACATGGGCTTTGTCAGGCTAAAGGCTGATCATGAGTTTATAAGGGCTGTTTGGGCGCTTGTCTTATGATACCATCAAGGCTCTCAATGGATACAGCCATGTATTTTAAGTTAAAAGCCTTATCCTCAAAGAAATGTGATACTTTGCCTAAAGTTCTTCTTGGATAAAAATATGATATTGGTTGGTGTTTGCTTTCCTTCTAGGCTCTGCCCCACAGTTTCTTGGCGACAGCCAGGTATGCCTGACTCAGTGTAAAAGGGGCTGTTTGCCCCCTCCTCACTCTCTTACTCTCTTTCTCTCCCTCTCTTCCCTCTTCTCCTCTTCCCTCTCTGTCCCTTCTCTCCCCATTCCCCCTCTCTCCCTCTTCATGTGTTTATGGCTGGCCTCTACTCCCCTGCTCCTCTCCTCCACCCTCTGTCTCTCTATTCCTTTCCCATGCCCTAAATAAACTCTATTCTATACAATGCCCATCGAGTGGCTGGTACCTCAGAGGGAAGGGATGCCTCAGTGTGGGCTCGAGGAGGCACCCCCTTCCACCTCATCATACAACTCCTCTACCAAACATATCCCTGGCTTCCTTTTCTTTTTTTATAAAACACAAAATTTGGTATGTAAAATTATAAGAAAATGGACAAAGTTGTGATAGTTTCTATGATGGAAAAGGGAAATACATGTTTTTTTAGAGAAGGAAATTATTGTATTTCCCTAGAATTTCCTCAATGATTTGCTAATTTTTTATAATATAAAAAATATTTATTTACTTTATATATGTGAGTACACTGTCACTGTCTTCAGACACACCAGAAGAAGGTATTGGCTCCCATTACAGATGGTTGTGAGTCACTATGGGGTTACTGGGATTTGAACTCAGAACCTCTGGGAGAACAGTCTTAAGCACTGAACCATCTCTCCAGCCTAAGTGACAGTCTTAATAGCACAATAGTTAGGGATCATTGAGTTGGCTCAGCCGGTTAAAGTGCTTCCTGTGTAAGCTTGGCATACTGAGCTCAATTCCTAAAACCGATGTAAAGGTGGAAGAAGAAAACTGACTCCACAAGCTTGTCCTATGACCCCTATAAATGTTCCATTATATGTGTGCTTATACAGGCACAGGAACAAATGAATTGAAATAATATTTTTTAAAAGTACAAGAGTCATCTGTGTCCCTGATGTTGCTTGCTGGTCATTCTAACATGCAAAAAAGTAGAAACAGAAAGATAGAGTTGAAGGTCAGAGGCTGGAGTGATAGCTCAGTGGTTCTGAACACTTACTGCTCTTCCAGAGGACCCACTTGGATTCCATGCATCTACATTGGGTGGTTTGCAACCACTGTCATTCTTACTCCAGGGGATCCAACACCCTCTTCTGGACCATAAGAGTACCTGCATTTACATGTATAGCCCTACTCCCAACACACCCACTCTCTCTCTTTTAAAAATAAATTATTTTTTTTAAAGAGAGTGAAGACTTACACTGTGAGTTTCAGCCAGACTAGGGGGATACACACACACACACACACACACACACACACACACACACACTCACACACACACTTCTCTTAAATGAAAATAACAACAAAAAGAGAAAAAAGTAAGAATCAATATGAATCAGAACAGTTTCTACAAATTGTGTGTTCTGTGTATTAATGTTATTGAATACCATTTGTATCCTATGACCACAATGAAAAACATTCTTGATCTTCAAGTTCTGCCCTGCTCTCTTCAGGCATGTGATCCTGGGTTCCTGTTACTAGCTCCTTCTTGCAGAGTAATCAGTCAGTCAATCAATCAATCAAACAAATAAACAAACTAACATGACCTACTGGCTAATAGTTGAATGTTGCTAGAGCTTGATTTTCTAGATTCTATTCCACATCTGTTCAACTGATACTGCTTCAGTTACATACATGTTATACTGCACTGGCACCTTTAGCCACCCTTTTTTTATTTCCCCATATGCTTAGAACAGTGTCAAAATTAAATGTTAGAGGTCTTATCCCCATGCATTGCTACAGTGACTCAACATTTCGGTCATTTTTAACCAAAGCTATCAGGATGCTTTATTAGTAAAGGGAGAAAGAAACCCCCAAAGAAAAGAATGTCTGGAAAGAAACAGAAATGGCTCTAACTGGACAGTGGTCTAGAGGTGCAGCTTTGCCTGCCGTGAGCATAAAAGAACACTACATGTGTGAAGGCCTGTGGCTCTGGAGAAGCAACTAAACATCCTTATCCTAAAGTGTTGTGAACAACGTTGGAATGGAAGGCTGATTTTTACATGTGGGTAGGAGTATAAGCTTACTTCCTCCAGACTACCCTATGGGCTCTGGGGTGGTGCAAAGTATTCACTGTGACTCCTGTGAGATAAAAAAAAAGAGAAGCTCAGTTGATCCAGAACCCCCATCTTTTACCTCCACTCCTTACCCTGCAAAGGCCTGTGGTGCTGGCTGCCTGTTAGACACTAACATATTAGAGGCACACCAGTAGGTGTCACAAATGCTGTACTCCAGAGAAAGGGGGCAGGGAGAAAAAGAGAAAGAGACAGACAGAAGCAAAGACACAGAGAAAGGGGGCAGTTTGGTAATAACTTAAGTGCACATATTTAAAGCACATAGTCTGATCCAATGACAGATTCCTGGCTATCTCAACAAACATGGAACACAAAAATTGCCAGTTGTTTGTGTCCCTCTGATGGTTATGTTGAAATTTAACCACTAACGTGATTGGAGACAGTACCTTTGGAAGCTGACCACATCATGAGGACAGAGCTGGCTCTCTTAGAACTAGTGCCCTTAAAAAAGGGATAACAATATCAACTAACCAGATTCACCAGAGCTCCCATGGACAAAAGCACCAACCAAAGAGTTCACATGGATGGACTCATAGCTCCAGCTGCATATGTAGCAGAGGATTGCCTTATCTGGCATCAATGGAAGAGGAGGACCTTGGTCCTGTAGAGGCTTGATGCCCCAGTGTAGGGGGACACTAGGGTGATGAGGTGGTACTGAGTGGGTGGGTGGGGGACCACCTTTATAGAGGCGGAGGGAGGGGATGGGATAGGAGGGTTGTGGAGGGGAAACCAGAAAGGGAGAAAATATTTGAAATGTAAATACATAAAATAACAGAGAGGGGGGGGGTGGAGAGAGATCCTTACCTTTTCCATGTCATAGGGATGTGGTAAGAAGATGCATTGTATATACTTTGTGAACCCAAAACCAGATCCTAACCAAACGCCAAACTGCACGTACTTTGATCTTGGAATTCAGTGGTCAGAACAGTGAGAAGTAAGTTTCTGTTGTCTCTGAGTGACCTATTTTGTGGTACTTTGTTACCACACTTTGCAGTTCTGCAAATAGACTAAGAGAGTGGAGAAATGACTACATTGAGCTTACTTCGCCTGTGTGTAAAACGCTAACATTTATGTTTTGGTGAGCTAGAGAAAAGTTACCATATGCAAAGTATGATGGACTAATTACACACTAGCTCTCAAGAGACTGTAGCTGTTGTTTGAGTAAAAAGCTGGGCATAGTGGCACAATCCTACAATCCCACCTTGGAGGGGTGTGGGGGTGGGGAGTTGTAAGTTTGAGGCTACCTTGGGTTACACAAGAAGGAAAAAGAAATAAGAAACAAAACTAGTCCCAAATGATATAGAGTCTTTCAATTTTAATAAAGAAAAAAGGTAAAATCTGTACATTTAATTACAGCTGAAGAAAAAAACATTGACAATATAGCAATTATTTAATCACTTTTTCTCCCACTGTTAACCCCTGTTGTAATTAGCAGCTTCTGGTCCAAATTATATATGTTGTAATTGTGCCCCTTTTGCTATAGACAAAATGCTTTTTATGCATGGGTATGCAAATGTGGATGTTGGGCAAGTGGTATAATGAGCCAGAAGTTAATGAACAGGAAACTGCTCAAGAATGAGGCAGACAAGTTGTCAGCAGAGATGACTGTGGGGCAGGAAGTATGAACCCAGCATTCCCAAGAAAAGGAAAGTGCTTCAAGAGACAAGTGCTGCCTCCAGACTGGCCTCGAACAGATTTGACAACAGGCTCACTGAAAAACATCTCAAGTATAAGTCACTCTCCTCAAACCAGGCCAGTAGTGTTTGGGATGAACTGCCCACGCACGAATATTCAGGCCTTTATTATTTCTCTTTATTTTTGGTTCAAATAAATTACAAATATTTTCATCTCTTTTTCTAGTGGATTGTTAACAATCCGTATAGAAGAGGCAAAATGCAGCAGAAAACCAGAGGTCGCATTATGCATTTCAAATAAAGGCATACATTAGCAAGGCTGGCACTATAAGAGAGTAAGAGGGGGTGTTGGCAGAACAAAACAGAAGAGGTGATCCCTGGGTGGGAAGCAGCAAACACCGCCAGGCTGAGCTGAAGCCCCCTAGTTTGTAGCAGCTCTTACAAGTGGGTTAGAAAGACTTACATTTGATTCCAGACTCACCAAGAGAAAAAGCACCAGCTCTTACTAGGTTGCTAAAATCCAGGCACAGGAACTGCACAGTTCCTATAGCAACTACCACCAATTGCTTCATTTTAAGTGCCAAGCCAAGCAAGAGTCTTGCTCTATCATTTCCCCTTACTGTTTCTGACTGGGTCTTAAGTGTGCCCCAGAGGCACCCTAAAAGTTTGGTCTCTAGTCTGTGGAGTTATTAGGAGGTGATAAAACTCTTGATAAGTAAGGCCTAGTTGGGTGAACTAATTATTTAGGCATGCCTTTGAAGGAGATATTAGATATTTTCTTTATTTACATGTCATATGATTTCTCCTTTCCCAGTTTCCCCTCCAAAAAAACAAAAAACAAAAAACAAAACAAAAACAACAAGAACAAACCCCTGTTGCCTCCCCCCTCCCCCTGCTTGCTACTCCACCCTCTCTCACTTATTGGCCCTGGTATTCCACTACACTGGGGCACAGAACCTTCACAGGGCCAAGGTCCTCTCCTCCCATTGATTGACTTTGCAATCCTCTACTATATACATGCTGTCAGAGCAATCAGTCCCACCACGTGTACTCCTTGGTTGGTGGTTGAGTCCCTGGGAGCTCTGAGGGTACTATTTAGTTCATATTGTTGTTCATCCTAAGGGGCTGCAAGCCTTTTAGCTCCCTTGGTCCTTTCTCTAACTCTGAAGGAGATATTAGAGTGAAGCCCCTCCTTCTCTCTTTTTTTTCTTTCCTGGCTGCCATGAGGTAAGAAGCTCTTTCCACCTCTGTGTGCTACCTGACACAATGACCTGCCTCCTCTTAGGGCCCCAAACTGTGAATCCAGGTGACTAAAGACAAAAACCTCTGAAACCATATGCCAGAATTAAACTCTTACATTGGTGATTTGGGGTATTTTTCACAGCTGTGTTAAAGATATCTCAACATCCAATGAACAGAACCCAGTGAATGACTGCCTGGCACAGTAACATGGGACATTTTGATTGCAGATTTCCTGTCCTGGTATTAGTCCAAAGTACAGAGAGGCAGGTGCGCAGCCAAAAGACAACATGAACAATGGGCACACTAATTACTACAGAGAGAACATTAGATTTAAAATCAGAAAACCTAAGAGCAAATTTCCAGACCTGACTCTCAGTGATCCTGTGATTTTATAAAATAACTGTTTCCCTTGTAATGAGAGTAACCACAGTACTGCCTCAAAGGCAGTTGAAGTAAATGAGATGAAGCATATGCATATCATTTCGCAGAGATAAAGGTTGTGTGAATTATTAGTTATTCTGCACTGGCCTCTGGGAAATTATCCAATTCAGTACTTATGTGACAATCATAAAGATTTTACTTTTTAGTTAACCAGTTACATCAGTTACTTGCTTGCCTTCCACTCCTGTCATGCCGGGACAACACTGCTAAATTAGAGGCCTGAGTTCACTACTATCTGTCAGTTTAGCAGATTTATATGTTTTTTATAAAAACAATTCTCTTTTGATGGGTCACATCCAAAGATTAGCAGCTGAGCTCTCTTAGCAGCAGGGAGGAAGGGCAGCTAGCCTTGGGTTACACAAATGAACTTATTAAGAGGATTTATAAAGCCATCTAGTTAATCAGAGAGGAGGGGAGTGAAAGAGCTTTGCTTAGCCAAGCTGCAGTTGCCCACTGGACAATTAGAAGCCAAGTCTGCATCAGTTGTCCTAGTCCTCAGTTGGGGGTCAGGCATCGAGCAAGGATACAGCTGGTGGGTGGATGCTGTAAGGTTGTTAATTAATCACAAGGGGGTGTAAACTGAGGAGGAGGGTTTATTCTCTGTTTGGTTTTGCATGGCCCCTGTTCCACTACATTGACCTGCATTTCCTGGGTGACCTCTTGTTAGACTTCTAGGAATTGTGGCGTGTTGAGTTCTCCTTTGTAAGTTATCAGGGTCGCAGACCATTGATTTGAGTCTTCATCATGTAAAGATTGCATTTGATCCTTTTTATGTATTTTAAGAGAAAAATGCTGGTTCATCTGGTGTAGAAGATGCAGTGGATTTAGCATTCGGGCTGTTTTACAGTCAGTAGCAAAGGCTGATTCTTTGTGGTCACTTTCTGCCTCAGATAGTGTTTTAAGCACTTTATGTTAACTCAGTTAACCTTCACAGTCACCTTGTGAATAGATGCTGGGATCCCCACTTGTACTAATGAGGAAGTTAAGGTACATAACCTTAAGTAATTTGCATTATGTTGGAATTTGCTTAGTGGGGAACTTGGCTTTGAGCTAAGATTAGGCTGACCCTAGCCAGTGTCCCTGACCATTAGAAAGTGCTCTCTCTCAAATCAAAACTTCTGTTTGGCTTTCCTTAGCATATTAGCTAACTCTCCATACCATAATAAAATGTATTTACTCATTTATTCCTTTGCTTGTTTTTCACATGCTGATATTCACAAGGGGCCTTACATACACTAAGTACACTTACATTGTACTATTATGGGGCTGTATCTCCAGTTCTATTAGCAAGCAAGCATATCATCAACAAACCTCAGTGAATAAGTCATCCCTTGCATTCATGGTCAGTCCCTTAGATAGTCTACATCAGTATTTTGAGAATGTCTTTTCTGGTTTTACTGTTATTTTAATACTCTTATTGAAAATTAAAATCTCTACACAGTTTCTTCACAAATAAATTCTGTATATTAAATGACCAGGAAAGCTGTCTGGTGCTGATATAGATTTGAATATGTATTTTCTAGAAACAGTTCCAGAGAGACCCATGACTACAGAGCATCAGAGCAAAGCCTAGACAACATCTGGCCCTGATGCACTTCTTCCATCCTCAGAGTACTGGAATCTGAAGTACTCCTAAGTTGGTTGGTGTCATGGAAATATTTTGGATGTATGGTTTGAGGAAATGGTCTGCCTGTACTACGTAAGCATGCCCCCGACCACAGTCTGCTGAAGAGCGGCATCAACTCCTTTCTCCCATTAGACAGGGCCTACATTTCTATTTTCCCACTTGGCACATTCAGTCTTTAGCATTGACTCCTGAGTCCTTGGAGGCATTTAAGCATGAGTCCTCCAGCTCAGGACAAACACTTTGATTCCTATCATATTTTCTCTTTGCAACATTACATGTTTCCTTCAGGTATTATCATTATTAGATGCAGCTTAAAAATAGTCTAGTCAGATTTGTGTCTTTTCCTCAATGTCCCAACTACCAGAGAATTTATGAAGATATATTAATTTTAGGCTAAGTCAAAAGGAACATTGATCATTCTCTTTATTTACATGAAACAGATATATATGAAAGCCATGTGATGATATGGTCATTGTTCATTGCTAATGATTCATTATTAAGACATGTAGAAAAAAATTCACCATTTGGTATTGACTTTTCATTCTTTATGTTACTGTGTCAATCAGAGTTTCTGGTTTTTGAATTGTATATAATCAAGATGATGACTTTTGAACATTTTGTTTGCTGTCTGGGCACTTTTAATCAAAAAATAAGTTATGTAGTGAAACTAATTCTATTTCCTATTGAGATAATACATTTTAATTACTCTTAAGGGAGTGAAATTAAGTAGGATATACCCAAAGTAAATTTAGGCACTGTTAAAATATTTTCATGGCATGTTCTAAACACTCTTTTTGGATAAAATAATTAGGTGCTAGACTTGAGGAAGATGGACAGTGAAGTCGGCAGAAGCACAGAGTACTTCTTTTCACTTAATACTTTATCTGCTAACAGCAAAGCCACTGGAATCTTTTTTTTTTTTTTTTTAAAGCTCAGTTTCACTGTGGTATCATTGGAAATGTGACCAGTCCCAGGTGGTTTCATTCATGCTCACATACAGCTTGTGCTCTGAAAGTGTCCAGATGTGAGCACTGTAACTCCAGCTTGGTTGTGCCATTATCTGGCAAAGGAAAGCCCATTTGTAGCAGTTAGCCATCCTTTTTGCATTTGCTATGGTCCAGCAGCCCTGCAGAGCTTTGTGGCTTTAGTAGCTACTTGATGACAATCAGCAGATTCTAAAGCTTTTCAAAACCCCTAAAGAATAGATAATGATGGTACACAATGCTGACATGCAGAAAGAAATAATAGATATTCAAATGTTGATGCAATTCAGCTCCCAATAAAATGATTACAGTTCATTTTCTTTGATTAGCTTTTTCAAGTTTTGACTTTAGTTCTTTGTTTAAGTTCTGTGAGCAGACATTCAGGACATTACCCCATGAAATCTGTCACAAACATTTGGACAGTTGTATTCATATGAATAGAAATACTTGCTTTGCTCTCTACTATTGATCCTGCTCTGTCTTACTTGGAAAAAACTTAAAATGATTCTCCCTTAAGTGTTTGATGAAACTGGTTTGGAAGATTTGTGTATTTAGGGACAGTGTTCAGCTGACAGAAACATGAAGAGGGAAAGAAATTTTGTTTAGGACAAAGAAGTCTGAGGATCAGCAACTGGGAGTTGTGTGGGGCCTCACAGCTCACTGTCATGGCATGGGCCTCTCTTCCTTCCTTCCCTCCAGTCCATGCGTTGTGTCTCCAGTCAGCCTTCAGTTTAAGACATGGCCTTTCACTTGTTTTATGCAGTAAAATGGGGAGGTAAAAAGATATGGACCTCTTCACACCAATATTATTTTTCTAGCAGGTTAAGTATTCTGGCTTCAGTTAACATGTTGATATTTGACACTTTCAAAGTAAATGTAGCCTCTGAAATCTGATGAGATTAATATATGGCTTTCTGTCATTTAATCTACCAATGTTATGTTTAGTAATACCATAGGCTTGCCCCAAATACGAAGAAAAAAATTCTCTTCCTGCTTGTGGATTTCCTTTTAGGAACGGGTGAGGAGATCCACAGTGTATTTTTTGGTTTCTCATCAAAACCAGCTGGAATGTTTGATATTGATACCTATGGCCAAAATTTGAGTTGATTGTGATAGGAACAAAGACTATTTTTCTTTCTTTTTCTTATTTCTTTTTGTTTTTTCGAGACAGGGTTTCTCTGTGTAGCCCTGGCTGTCCTGACACTCACTCTGTAGACCAGGTTGGCCTAAAACTCAGAAATCTGCCTGCCTCTGCCTCCCAAGTGCTGGGATTAAAGGCATGTGCCACCACTGCCCAGCCAAGACTATTTTTCTAATAAATTGTAGACCAAAGATGGTGCCAGTGGTCTGGGTCCTGCATTCTGGAGCTCAAGGAATTGGAAGAATTTTGTCTGTTTAGAATCAAGAATCTTGCTTGTTAGGGATTGTTACATAAGGATCTAAATCACTGGTGAGTACTACGTCAGAAGCATAGACAAACATGTCAAATTTATTATTCAATAAATTCATAACTTTAATTACTGATGTTAATTCAGAGCACAGATTATACACCACACAACAAATTATCTATCTATCTATCTATCTATCTATCTATCTATCTATCTATCTATCTATCTACATGCCTATCTCTTTCTATCATCTATCTATTTATCTATAATCTATGTTTATATGTGGGTTGTAGGGTGACCCCCAAAGGGATAAAAAGGCAAACAAGCCTGAGAGAGCAAACCATGGGAAAATGCAAAGATGTCTGAGACAGTGGTTCTTAACTTTCCTAATGCTGCTACCTTTTAATACAGTTCCTCTTGTAGTGACCCCCAAACATAAAATTATTTTTGTTGCTACTTCAAAACCATAATTGTGCTACTGTCATGAATCGTAATCTAAATATCTGGTATGTAAGGTATCTGTTATGTGAGCCCTAGGAATGGGTTGCAAGATCACCAAAGAGGTCATCACAGGTTGAAAACCACTGATCTACAGAGTGGAGGTCTCTCTCTGGACACTTGTCCAGATTGTTGATGGTGGTTGAAATAGATCTACCTAGTTGAGTCCTGTTGTAGAACCAACAGGACAGGACTAGGCCAGATGAACTACCAGGTGCATTGATGGAAAACTGGTCCAGATGAGTGAACAGGTAGATGGATAGATGGCAGTTCAAGTACACCACATCAACAGCAGGGAACAAGCTTGTCTGAAGCCTCAGAGATAGTGCTCTTCGCCCATTGCTCCTCAATGCGCACAGTAATTAAGTGGTCAGATGGTTGGTGACCACAGTCTAGGTCACCTGGGGTCCAGGTCAGAGTTACATGCTCCCTTGATTTGATGTGTTCAGTAAGTTCTCAGGTACGATCTCTTTCATATGGCTATAATTCTGCTACGAGCCCCGTGTAATCTCAGTTTGCCTTGATACATTTTGTAGAATACCTTTCTGTTTTACAGACATAACTAATTTATCAGTCTTTGCCGAGGGATGGTGCTGGGCAGATGGTGCTGTTCATGTGTTCATCTGAGTGGAGGGTCAATCTCCGTCCTTAAAATAGAGTAAAACTGCTTATAAACCAGAGAGTCTCAGAGCAGAGCATAGTGTGGAAAGCCACTGCTGTGTGTAGTGTGAGATAATGTAAGGCAGGGCACAGCCTGTTCTCGGCCGTTGTGGTTTCTGCAGTATATGCAGATTCCCAACTTGCTACAGGAGAAACTCAAGCCAGTGCTTGTACAAAGATTGCTTCTTTTCTACTGGTCATGAGATAACTGCTATCTTTGCCATGAATTTTTTCAACTGCCCCCTCAAAATCCTTCGTGTCTTTTTGTAGTTTTTCAGATGTGGTGATAGAAGGTGAGTGAAAGTAAAATGTTTTCCTCCCAAGTGGCTTGTATTTAGGTTTTCTGCTTATAAACAGTCTTAAGAAATTTCAGAGATCATCTATAAATGTCAAAGCTAGACATGGCACCTGGTATCATGTATCTGTCATCCCAATACTACTATGGCGGCGGTAGGGGTAGGGGTGGGGTGGGGGTGGAGACAGGGGGACCATGGGAAGCTTACAGGCCAGATAGCCTTGAAAATACAGATTTGATAATAAGAAGCCATGTTTTAGATGAAATGGAAGGCAAGGGCTAACACCCAAGAACATCCTCTGACTTTACACATAGATGCACCATAGCATATATGTGTACACTCTTGTATACACAGACATGCCTACAAGTACACACAACATACACATATACACACAACCATATTATATTTAATAAATGTGACATTTTGTCTATTCATCTGAAAAAAAGATTTTTTAAAAAAAATCATCTCATTAAATATCTATGATATTTAACTGTATGGATGAATTTGATTTTTGAACTGGGTTTTCAGTGCCAACATCAAATAAATGGGTAAAGCTGGTGATTGCGGCTCTACTGTAGTAGACTGACTACAAAGTACTGCTGTTTGGCCAAGTCTGATCTCCTCCTTTCTTCTTTAGTAAACTATGTTCTAAGATGGATTTTGATACTTTAAATAGTTGAAAAGATCAAAAGGATACTTAATAATGTGAAAATCACACAAAATTCACAGTTCAGCAGATAAGTAAAGTTTTTCGGAAACTTAGTCATGTTATTGTTGTCTGTTGTTGATCCGACACAATTTCGGCAGTTAAGAAATTTCCATAGAGCCTATATGGCTGCCAAGGCCTAAAGTGTTTGCCATGCAATGCTTTTTTGCAGACAGCATTCACTGACCCTGTCTGTATTGAACAAGAGGCACATTCCATTTTGATTCTAAATGGAACTACAAAAGAAAGTTTCAGTAGCTGTGTGAGACTAATCACTAAGTTTCCCAAACTGAGTATGTGGAAGAGAGCTCTCAAGGAGAGATGATGGAGATTCTGATACATTTATTCCACACAGAGATATGAAACTCCATCTTCTTTTCCCATCATACCATTAACTCTTGACAGGATTCAGTGAATGATAACTGTTTCCAAAGGACCTTTGCCCTGAAGTAGCTTCCCAATGCTGTGGACAATTCTATCTATGAAGCAATCAAGACACTGGTCTGGGAAGATTGACAGAATGCAACTCCAGTGAAACCATCACTATGAGAGGTTTCCATCTACAATACAGACGGTATCTAACTCTTTCACCCTCTTCTCCTGATTCCTAGTTTGTTATTCTTGAAAATCCATTATCTCCTTAGAGCAAGCTGGGAACTGTATTGTTCCTTTTGAACGGAAGAACTAACCAGATCAAATATCCATTTAAAAACCCATTGTAAAGCTTTGAAAAGAAACATCGAAACTCATCACATACTCCTTGATACTACCTTTTAATGCCAGCTAGCATGTGTGAGAAAGTGCATGTTGTCCTTCAATTAAATAGGCACGGCTATTCCTATGAGAATCATGGCAGAGTATTCCCATCTAAAAGAATGGCACTGGACACATAAGAAAGGGTAGAAGGTTGAAGGTTTTGCTTTTGTTTTCTTGCAGTCATATTGAAGATACAATGCAGATGCAGACTGGTATCAGTGACTGATAGTGAGAGAAAGCCAGAGGAATGAAGCCATTATGTGGACCTAATGCTCAGATGTCCCAGCTAGACAAGCCAGGGAATTTAATATTAAAGAACACTGTCTGCCAGTGGCACTGGCACCCCTGACTTTTCATGCTGGTATCCAATTTCTTTCCTTTCTCTTAAAGCTTCGCTCAGTCCCCTGTAGCCATTGCCGCTTCCATCATTCAGTGAGCAGATGAATGAACCTTTCTCCCACACAACTCTGATTAGTCAGTCATTCATTCTGCTGAGTACTAATTATGTTCCAGGCGCCATGGTAAGTGTGTGAGGCACAAAGCAGAACAAGAAGGTTGCCCTGCCCTCCACAGGGAAGTATATACAGGCTCCCAGTGGTGACAGACTTGCAAAGAAGTACACTTGTAAAGTGGGTTTCTGGAATATGTTTGTATTTGTGAATGAAAATCGCATCCCGGAGACTGTCTTGTAAACTAACAGCTGCCATTCTGCGTAAGCCATGAGAGGGGACAGAGAAAGAACATTCAACAGAGACCACAATGTCTTAAAAGACTTCCAGAGGAGCTGTTGAGGCTTGATGAGTGGAAAAGGAGAGGATTATGAGCCAGACAGAAGTAATATTCAGGCAGGCATGAAGACTGGGGGAAAAAAAGAGACTAGAATCATAGGTATAGGTGTGAGCGACTCACATTAAAAGTACACAATGGTCAAATCATAAGGTGCTAAGTAGAAGATGTGAACACTAATATAGGAATTCCAGGGGCCTGAGGTGGGGAAGCAGTGAGAACAGGATTTTGGAAGGATGTTCTGGAATCTATGGAGAGAATAGACCATAGGGTATTAATACAGGAGATGAGCAGTCTCATCAGCATTTGGAGGCTATTCAGCTGTAGCTGATAGCACCTGCAGGAGGTGAAAGTTTAGAGAGGAGAAGAAAGTGTGCTAGGTTGGACATGAGGTAGGGAGAAAGGGAAAGAGGTATATGACTGGCATGAGTTCTAGCTTAGAGTCCCATCCTGAGGGTGGTTCAAGACACAGGTGCTTGTATTTGAAAAATGAAAACATAGCTAGATGTTTAATAAATGTGCAACAATATTGAAAAGGTGAAATATGTTGGGTGAAGGGAGGGGGTTCCTGGAAAAAGTTCTCAGAGAGCCTGAAAGTGAAGAGGATATGAGAACTGAGGAAGAAGGATGTGAAGTATGGAGAGAAGTAGGCAGGATCAATGGTACTGCATACTACAGAAGGGTCAACAGCAGACCTGGCAGAAAATCTCCACCCGATCCTGAGAACCCCAAGCCTATATACACCGACTTCTGGAAGTGGTTCCATCTTCTTTTCCCTCTCCTGGCCCTCATGCCTTCTCTCTTTGCTTTGCTGAATTATAACATTCTCCTTGTGTGTGCATCTCTTAATATGTCTGTCCTGCTCCTTTCCATTTACTAGTATAGATGTTTCAGATGTTGTCTTCTTCCTTTAAGATTAATGTGGCATTAACATTTCCTCTCACTGGATACCATACCAATTTTCTATATACATTTCCATCTCTAATAGTTTTGGAGTAATGGTAACTTACACAGATGTACTTTATCTGCTCAAATGCAAAGCACATGGTTAATATTTGCAAAATATTTGTAATCACACCAAAGACATAATTGTCTTTCACTGATGATTGACTGAAGTTCCTAGAACAAATCCCATCATAAAACCTTACTGAATGTGAAATTAGTAGTATTCTCATGATGCTCTTACAGTATGCATTTTTCATACTGTAAGAGCACTTTTCACTTTTTCACTTTTATTGTAAATTTGGACTTTAAGAAAAGCCAGCATGCAAAGAAGAGACTGAGAAGTTCACATACATCCTAGGACTTTGAACAATGTGCCTGCACCTCAAACTTTCAGGATAAAATCAAATTCATCTTCTATCAGCTTAGACACGAAAATGTGCACATGTTAAAGTTTATGTCTTTTGCTGAAAGCTAGGCAAAGCGGCACACTTATAAAAGAAACTGGAATATTCCTTTATGCAAAACACTGGTGTTCAGTGATGGCACCTTGAAACCCTCTGAGGAAGCTGGGATTGCAGAGTCCCAGCCCCAGAAATTTGGGTTTCATTGATGGGGGTGGAGCTTGGGCCCTAGGAGTTATCTCCCTTCTCAGATGGCTTTAATGTGCAGCAGAAATTGGGAAACTGTTTTACAAACTCATCTAGTGATGACTTACTGTTTCTGTATGGAAATGTAGGTGTAGCTATAAAACAGAAAGCTCATCCTAAACGGGAATGAAGTATCTTTATCTCCCGCTATGCTCCAAATCCAGGAGAGAAATGTTTTCAAAGGATGGCTGACAGAGCTCTCGTCTCAGCCAGGAAGAATATTCCAATTTCCTTTATAAATACGTTGCTTTGGCTCTCTTCCAGCAAATGACAGAACCTTTAATGTATACAAATTTCGATGTCTAACTTGACAGAGAATGAATTTGATTTTATGCTGAAAATTTGAAGAACATTTCCATTGTTCAAAGTCCTAAGGCTCTATGTGAACTTTGTTCTTGCTGAGCTCCAGCCGAGTGGAACCTTCTTTCTGATGTGGAAGAATGTTTATGCCTGAGTGTTACACATTTCTGGTAACCATGACTTCAAAAGTGTATCAAAGTTTCTTTTCTTGAAAAGAAATGAAAAGGGAGAAATAGCATTGAGACAACTTCAGTTCAGGCTAGGTTTATAAGAGTAATCTGGGTACATCCCGGATAATGATGTATTTCTGTTTATCTTCTCTAACAAAGTGTAGGGTTTCTGTTCCTTAGAAGTCATGTGATATTACATAGTAACAATCCTTTATTTTTTATGCCATAATTTGTTATATTAGTAAGTTTGTACATATGTGTATTAAAAGCTGGGTATATTTTAAAATCCTAAATAAACTGCTATCAGGATGGTATAAGCTATTTAAAATATTTTTCTACTTACTTCACTCTCGTGTTAGAGAAGCAGGACTCAGAGCATAATAACAAAGCAACTATCATTTTCCCACGGTAGTGTTGCCCTCCTGCTCTATGGGGCCCATTCAGGTCCCCAGAAATCTCAGGCACTTGTCCCACTTAGTTATGTTTAATTAAAGGTTGTGCAGACACTTGAATTCCTCTAAAACTCTCTGTAAGCTGTTACACACCGTTTAGTGTACGCATCAAGACAACTAGCTTATTCAAAGCCAAGTACTGCTTCTCTCAGATGAAGCCTAAGTGACCAGAGCAGCCTGGGGCACAGTCCTGTATACTTACATCTCCCACATTCCCTGGAGACATTGTACTCCAGCCATGAACTGTCACAGAGGCTCCTTAACCTGGTGAGAAGAGTATGACATATCCCTCAGCCCTGGGCAGCCGGCTGAACACTGTTAGCATTCTATCAAACTTTGCCAATATCCAACTCAAATACTTCTACCCATGAAGGCTGCTTGATTTATAATCCCCAATACTTCCTGTTCTCTGAATCTTCATGGCCCATCATGCCATTCCAACGCATACATTCTCATAGGGGAGTGTGTCGTGCCCATATCCCTTTATTCTTTGTTGCACAGTCATTAACAGTGCAGTTCCTGCCTTATCCCCTCTACTATACTCACAGGTCCTTGCAAGTTCTCATTGCCCAGTTTTGTTATTGTCTACAGTAGCTGGGGAGAATTGCAGAATAATGAAGTAAAAATAAAGGCCTCGGGGCTGGAGAGATGCCTCATCAGTTAACAGTGCTTCCTGTTCTTCCAGGTGACCTGAATGTGGTCCTCACTCATATTAGGCAGCTCACAACCATATGTAACTCTAGTTCCAGGGCATCTGATGACCACAACAGACACCTACACACAGGTGGCATGCATTCATACATAGAATACTCACACATTGATAAAATAAACTCTTTTAAAGAAGGCCCTTATGTAATGTGAAAATAGATTGCTATCACATAATTTAAGCAAACATATAAATATAAATCAATACATAAGTGAAGACAAATTGTTTGAGTCTTTAATTTTGTTCATTTGATTAGATTAAGGGAAAACAATAGGTCTGTGCTTTCATACTTATGAATATATTGTAAAATGGAAACAAATACAATAATTTAAAGCAATTCATCTGAATATTCAAAACTGCTTTGTATAATATTTGTTAAATTTAATGTGTTTTATCAAAGAGCAGGTAACAATTTACTTACTGTCTTTGCTCTGGCACCAGTACCTAATGATGATTTGAACATTAGAGGACAGATTTTTCAGATTTAAATATATTCAGTGCCTTCCATTTAATATTTTTAGCACAACAGGCCTATTTCTTCCACCTGAATTTCTGCACACAGAAAATAATTCTTGTAGTTTTATCTTTTTAACCTAATAGTCATGAACACAGACACACAGACTAAAATCCAGCTTATTAAATATTTACGGATCAAATTAAGAAGGCGGTTGCATCGTCTTTTACAACAGCTGCTAGCTGTATCGACAGCTCTTTTACCTCATTATGTATAATACATGACATTGTTGTTGCCCTCAATCCAGTTAAAACAAAGGTTAAAGCCATTTCCAACACCACAGAAGAAACTGAATGTAGGTTAACTTCATCATGAAACATTACGTTTGGAAACGTAATGAAGTGAAAAGTAACGAAGCTGAGATAGAGTTAGGGCTGTGTTTGTTTGTTATTGTTCTTAGGGGGCTTCACTTTCAACTCCTAACATTCTGTGATTTTGGTAGTTCCTTTTGATTGGTCATTTTTTTTTCATTTTGTTCTTTTGTTTGTTTGTTTTTTTGTTAGTTTTGCTTTTTGTAAGATCAGGTCTCACATAGTTCAGGCTAATCTTAGCCTGTGTGTGGAGCTCAGGCCTTGAACTCTTGATCATTCTCCCTGCAACAGTGGATCACAGTTATACAAGTGTGTATGTGTGTGTGTGTGTGCGCGCGCGCGCACATATGCACACATGTCTTAGTTACTTTTTTATTATCATGACAAAACATCACAACCAAGTCAATGTATTTTTAAAAATCATTTAACTGGGGGCTGGCTTTCAACTTCAGAGGTGAATCCATGATCATCATGGCAGAGGGGTCTGGCAGCACCAGGCAGACCTAGTGCTGAGCACTAACAGACGGTATGCATAGTGACACGCATACATGAGGCAGGGAGAGAACTAACTGGGAATAGCATGGACTTTCGAAGTCCCAAAGCCCACCCCGAGTGGCAAAATCCTCTAACAAGGCCACACCTTCAAATGCTATACCTCATAATCCTCCCCAGGCAGTTCTACTAACTGCAAACCAAACATGTATCTATTAAGGGCTGAGCACAACCTCGGCATTGACATTCAGGCACCATACACTTCTTTTCTTAGATTTGATCTTTCACTGGCTTGGAACTTGCTGAGTAGGTCAGAGCAGCTGTCCAGATCCAATTGTTCTACCTCTCCAACTCTTGGATTTTATCACTATGCTCAGATTTTCTTTGTATTTGGTTTCTGGGAAAGCAAGGCCTTTTTGCTCTCAAGACAGGCACATTGCAGACGGAGCTGTCGCACAAACACAATGCATCAACACCATTGTTTGGGTAGATTTTTGGTGGTTGGCTAGTTGTTGGTTTTTTCTCTTTCTGATTCTGTGACATAGAGTCTTGCTTTGTAACCTTTGCTAATTTTAGCAGTCCTTCTGCCTGTGGCGCCTGAGGTATTATGGGGTGCTTCATCATGCTTGGCTGCAGTGCTTCCTTTGAAAGGTAGCAAAAGCAATAAGATGGACTTGATGGCTATGCTCAGAGTGGGTGGAAGCTTTTGTTCTTGGCAAAAAAAAAAAAAAGGAAAAAAAAAGGAAAAAAATGGTATGTTGAACCATATAAGAAACACTACATTTTATCTGAAGCTATGTTGATGATGGCCAGAATGACCAGATAGCATCAGATCATCCAAAATCAGAATTACAAATGGTTGTGAACAACCATGTGGTGCTAGGAATTGGAAGAGCAGCCCATATTCTTAACCACTGAGGCGTCTCTCTAGTTCCCCGACTGCCTTTTACTTCAGTGAAAAAAAATAAGTCAGAAGTTTTGGAATCTTAAGGGCCATTAGTGAGACGAGGAAATCATTTTAATTTTACTTTGTGCTACTTTGAGAGTAGCCTAGCTCCTAGCCCAGAGGTTTACACTGTTCTTCCTTTTATTACTCTCACCATTAAGTTGTTTGGTACAAAAACCTTCCTAAGGGACAGGTGGCTATTGTAAATTCCGTCTGTTGTGACTATCGATAAATATGCAGCTGAAGATGCAGGAAGCCAATGTTTCGTGCTGAGACCAAGCTTTGACTGCTTCCCTGTGGAAAGCCTACTGCCCAGAGTTCACCCGCTGGTCGATTGCAAATAGCACTTGGGTCCTTTAGGAAATGCAGGCACAATGGCAGGGAATTCTTCCCATAGGTGAAACCCTCCTCTTCTAAATTATAGACATAAAAATACATGTTGTTTTCACATATCTGTACTTACATGTGTGTACACGTTATATTTAAAAGGTTCAGAGGCCTAAGAATCTACAGAAGTTGTAAAGCATAACCTATAATTTTATTTTATTTCATTTTTTCCAGGCTAAGAAATAAAACAAAATTGATAAAATTGAATAATTTCAAGGACAGTCCTGCCAATATCACATCAAAATAATCACTGTCTTCCTAATGATTTTAGTCATTCTATGCTTAAACTAGGAAGTCTATTCAGATTAGCACAAGGTATCTACCCTCCTGCCTTGTAGTATGGTACTTATGTTGATGTGTGTCTCACTACTGCCTGATGGAATGGAAAGAGTACAGTTATTCTGAGGAGACCACCCTCGCTCAACGACCAGCTGGGCCTCTCACTTGCTGTATGACTTGGACAACAACAAGCAGGATACCCTGCTTTTCTGAGCCTTTGTAAAGCAGCAGTGAAAGATTGTGACTGCTTGTCTGAGATCTTGATATGGTTTCTAATTATGGTTTGGTTTTAGAATTTTGATTTTTTTGTTTTTTTTTTCTTTTCTTTTTTTTGTTTTTTGTTTATTAGAGACAGGGTTTCTTTGTATAGCCCTGGCTGTCCTGGAACTCACTCTGTAGACCAGGCTGGCCTCGAACTCAGAAATCTGCCTGCCTCTGCCTCCTAAGTGCTAGGATTAAAGGTGTGCACCACCACTGCCCGGCTAGAATCTTGATTTTTTTAAAAGTCACTGGGTATGTGTATACATGTTACACAGCAGTCCCTGCAGGGTCTAGAACAATATCTTATCATTATGTTTAGTACTTTTCAATAAAATATATATTAATTTTTGTTTGGTGCAAGGGCTCACTAAAGGCTATCCAGGTTAAGTTTGTTGGCAAAAAGTTGTGTTTTTCAGAAGTATTCATGTATCCCTACTGAACCCTACTAGGAGAGAACATGTTTGGCAAATAATTACTTCACCAATGGTAGATATAAGTGGAAGATAATGTAGATTTCATCTACACACCTTGGATTATGAGTAAAGAAATTACCAGTAGATGCCTCTGGTTCCTACTGAATTTTACAAGGCTCTGAGGAAAAAAAGACAGTAAAGTTCACTTTTCAAGAAAATGTTCCTAGGAGTATATAAATTTTAGATCAGAGATGTTGCTTTCCTCAGAGATGATTGATAAGATCAGAATTATAGATTTAGAACTGGAAATGAGATTTCCATTAACTACAGTTAAAATTAGAATCAGGATATTTTTAAGCTTTTCTCTTTTTCACTGTAATTCTTCCCCGAGGGGATAAAAATCAATCACTTCATGAGTTCAGCTAGTGCCAGAACAGTCCTCAGCGATTTATGTCTTGTTAACTTTTGCTGCCATGTCTGGGAACTTGTTCCAGTTCTATCAGAATACCAGGATACCAGGGTAAGCAGCAGATGGCACACATGTTCACAGGTTTCTAATAATGTATCAGAATTTGTAAATTATTTAATTGAAAAGTAAATGGGCAGAAAGGTCAGTTACTCTGTGTAATATCTTTTGGCTTGATGGGTTGTAATCTCTGTTCTTTTTTGTTGTTGTTTTTAGAGACAGGGTTTCTCTGTATAGCCCTGGATGTCCTGGAACTCACTCTGTAGACCAGACTGGCCTCGAACTCAGAAATCCGCCTGCCTCTGCCTCCCAAGTGCTGGGATTAAAGGTGTGCACCACCACTGCCCGGTGTAATCTATGTTCTTAAGTGAAGGAGAAAAGGGCAGCCCGCAGTAGGAGTGCACTTTACATAAATGTCTTCACTTTGTCCCTGAAGGAAGGAAAATCTATTTTCCACCATTATTTTTCATACTTAAAATATATGGAGTTCAGTCTTTTCCTTTAAGGAATATATTTTATATTACATTTAGAAAGATATTCTTTTTTTAAAATATTCACCTCTTTAGTCAATCTCTTGACTTTTTATAACTGTAAAATTTTATAACATAAATTTGCTATCTTACTCATTTATAAGGACACGGATCAGAGATGTAAAGTCCATTCTCATTGTTGTGTGGACATCACAGAACTTTTACTTTTACTCAAATGAAACTCCATCCCCATTAAACACTTTCATTCTTCATTCCCCAAGCCCTGGCAACCAACATTAGACAAGTATCCCATACAAGTGGACTCCTGGAATATTTATTTCACTATGGCTAATTTCACTGTGCATAAGGTTTGTAATTCATTCATATGTAGTAGCATTTGTTAGAACCCATTCTTTTTAAGGTCTATAAATTTCCACTGTATGTATACATTCCTGGTAGAGGCCACATTGCTGCTCCACATGTCTTTAAGTGGACGAGGGTTATTTCAACCCTTTGTGTGTGGTGAATGTTGTTGCTATGCACACTGGGTCTATAACTTCTTAGGATATTAGGTATTGCCTGTGATGCTCATAGAATCTTTAGGAGAAACTCATTACAGACAGCAACTTACAATCGAACTGTGGAACCTTGACATTTAATCTGTCACCTGTCTTTGAATTAGGTTGCTAGAGAACCTGGAAAGGGAGAGTGTGCTGGGTTTCTTTTCTCGTTAAAGGATCACCAGGGACACCATAAGATGGTTTTTTGTGGCAGGTCCTGAAGGTCAGTACAGACTCAGAATCCATGACAGACTTGAAAGAGAAATGATTGATTTTCTTATTGAGTTATTTTTTTAGTCTCAAGCTATTGCTTTCCTTTCTGCCCCCTCCCCTTTGGGCATCCAGAAATCCTTTCAGATGACAGTAATAAAAAAGACATGGGAACTCAGGAATGCTGTGGCTGCTCATGATGAAGCTCTGAAAAACAAAACCCTCTGAAAAACAAAATCCTTCAGAGTATTGCTACATTTTAAGGAAATCTTTGCCTTTTCTTAGTTCCACCCCAAAACCCCTCAGCCCCTCTCTGTTCCTGTAGCAATGAAAGCTGCATCTCATAGCTATTGAAAGAGCAGTATCTAGGCCACAATTAATATTTATAATTTTCTTTAAACCCATTTTTTTTTCAAATTTGGGTATGTAGGTCTAACTGATCGGTGAGGTGTGCTATTCAAACATAAGTCACTTTGATTTTGTTCACATTCATATTCATGATCTTTAACATTTTCTCTTTGGTGGACATATCCTGTCATAGTTCAGTTTGACTTACATAGAGCTTTGTCTTGTACCTTTCATGATATGATACCCTCCTCCCCATTACACATTACTTCCTCCAGAATATGATCTTCATTTTATCTCAGAATAAAGACAACCCAAAATAGGTTAAACCCCTCTTTTTCCTAAAGATTACAGCATCAAGACAGAAAGGAAACACTCACAAACTTACTACATTGTTTCAATTGCAAAATAGAATCAGAGGTATGAAGAAGAGACATTTTGAAAGAAGATTGTATACCACGGGAGTTCAAAGCATAGAATCTAAATCCTTGACATTCTAGGCCATACTGATTCTGAGGGAGAAAAGAAAAGATATAATTGCCTTTCTACTTAAATTTGATTATTGTGTTCAAATGAATGCTTCCTGTTAAGTCTTTTGAGTGCTGCCTTAAGATGTTAGATATCTTGTTCTCTCACTTTCAAGGTCCATCCTTAGCTTTTGTAACTGCCTTAACTTTAACACTAGGCTTGGCCTAGAGCCCACCTTCCTGAGTTCACATTCTGTGTGTTCTTGCCATGAGCCTGAGAGCACAACCTTCCAGACTGACCTTCCTGTTTTCTCTTTAGTAAAATTCATTTACACTGTATATTTTCAATGTAGTTTAATAGGAGAAAGACAGACAGAAAGAAAGGGAGGGAGGGAGATATTACTCTGAAAAGATATTACTCTGAAAATAGCTACAATGCAGGTTTCAAGTTTTAAATGCCCTGATGTACACTAATTTATTCTATAAGACTGGGGGCAGCTGTGTGAGCTAGCAGGAATTTAATTATCTGTATAGATTTCTGGATAATCAGCTAATATTTTCAATGAAATTCATTCTGCATATGACTATAATAACTGCCTCAGGGAAGACAGTGTTATACCATGGAAGAAACGAGCCTTATCTCAGAATGAATAACCATTTTTTTCCTATTTTACCCTCAAGCTTTGAATTAACAGTTTGTAGAAAGGCCACTTGACTAGAATTAGCATTTTCCTTTGATGAGCTTTTCTTTTATAAATATTCCATCTGAGATCATATGTAAATATAGCCATATTTCTATTTCTTGTACAAAGCTCAAATATACCAGATTAAATGTAGTTTTTCAATTCACAAAAAGCATAAGAAATAAAAACATTTTTCTTTTAAAATGTGTTTTCTTGGTCATCTTAGTAAAATTTGGTTCTGTTTAGAGTATTTGATGTGAAGCTAAAGGCTACTTTAAAAGCAAAATTCTTATATGGGGACAAATGTAGTCAGTCATGTTTTTACACTTACAAAGTCAAGAGCCACCAATGTGGGTATGGGATTACCAGTTGAAGGAGTATTATCAAATTGCATAGACACAGTGTGCCTTTCCATAACCATCAGAAACCCCAAAATTAAGAAACTGTGGCAGAATATTCTACTTTTTTTTTTTTGGCACATTTTGCAGACAAAGCCATCAATGACTTTTTTTTTGTAGATATTTTTGATTTTGAGGATTTATCAGTATGTTTGATATTAGTCTAATAAATACCATTGGGAGATAGAGGAAAGTGCTAGCCTCTGTAGTGTAGGTATGCTTACTACCTACTCTAAAAGACTCCAGTTCCTATTGCTGAAGACAACACACACATTGGTTGCAGGATGTAGAAAATCAAGTTTCATGAGCACCTACTCCTAACTGAGGACCCTTGACAGTTGATGACATCTGGGAAAAGGGTTTTGTTGTTTTTTGTTTAAGAATGTTGCTCCCAGCAGGTTGACACCACCACTCAACAGTGGATGATTTCACACCTAGGCATATATGGGAAGCACAAATTGGAGTCAAAAAAAAAATACTAAAAAAAAAAAAAAAAAAAAAAAAAAAAAAAAAAAAAAGGATGTAAAATTTCAGGAGGTAAGGAAGCAGGGGTGTACTTGGGAGGAGCTAAGAGGAGGGGGTGAAAATATTTTGTTTGAAGTTTCCAAAGAATAAAAATATCTTTTAAAAAAGATTCTGTTTTCCCAAGCTTTACTTTTCTCTCTTGTAATATGTGTATAAGAATCAGCAGGCCCTCTGTACATCAATGTGAATTGGGTTTAGCTCTGTATGTTATAAACATCATGACCAAAAGAAATGTGGGTGGGAAAGGTTTATTTTAGCTTCCATGTAATAGTGTATCACTGGGAGAAGTCAAGGCAAGAACTAAAGTAGAGACTCAGAGGAAAGCTGATTACTGGATTGCTCTTTGGCTTCTGCTTAGTTCTAGCCACACCTGCCTAGGGATGGTTCTACTCACGGTGGACCTGGCTTTTCCATGTTATGGATTGTCAATTAAGAAAATGCCTCTACAGACATTCCCACAGGCCTGTCTGATCCAGGCAATTATTTATTTGGGGTTCTTCTTCCTAGCTGTGCTAAACTGACAACAAACTAACCAGGACACGAATGAACTAGAACATTAGAAACCAGTGCAATGAAAAATGATATTCAAACACTGCTGGGTTTGTATATAAATAAGTCTTCGACCTAAGAGTCCTATGTTCTCTGGTACCGTGCTAACTTGATAGCTTATAAGAGACCAAGACCCTTAACCCTATTTATAGTTAAAAGTCGAGAGAAAAATGAGTGCTCTTTCTTGTTCTCTATACACGACACCAAGAAGAAAGTGGTGGGCTTAGAGATTACAGTGTATGGATAAGTTTCTGTTTCAAATAGCAGGAAACCCAATTCTTAATATACTAGCTGGTGTGAGTAATGGAATAATAAATATTTCTCATGAAATGTAATAATCTCTTCATGAAGACTTTGTGCACTAAGGCAAAGAGGACTTGGGATCCACTGGAACTTTGTTAAACAGTTTCTTTCTTTTTAGGATTTATTCATTTACTGTATGTACAGTATTTTGCATACATGTATTTCTGAACACCCAAAAAGGGCATCAGATCCCATTACAGATGGTTGTGAGCCACCATGTCGTTGCTGGAAATTGAACTTAGGACCCCTGGAAGAGCAGCCAGTGCTTTTAATCTCTGAGACATTTCTCCAGTCCTAAACAAAGTTTCTTTAAACAAAATCCCTCCAAAAATCCCATCTGACTTTAGTGAAATTTCACTGAAAATAATGTAAGAAACATTTCAAAGAGCTCTGTGAGATGGTGTTTCCATATGTTAGAAAATATTTGGGGCTGGTGAGATGGCTCAGCAGGGAAGAGCACTGACTGCTCTTCGGAAGGTCATGAGTTCAAATCCCAGTAACCACATGGTGGCTCACAACCACCCGTAATGAGATCTGACGCCCTCTTCTGGTGCGTCTGACAGCTACAGTGTACTTACATATAATAAATAAATAAATCTAAAAAAAAAAAAAAGAAAATATTTGAAAATATGCATGTAATATGTCAAGACTGAAAAACTGGAAGGTTATATGACAAACAACAACAAGAACAACAAAAACCAGATTTGGTAGATAGGGTCAAATATTGGAAATGGTTTAAATAACTGATTGCTCGCCAAAGTCCTGAATATCTTCAGCATGTTTATAGCCACTGGTATTTTTCTTTCTTTGTATTGTCACCTCCACCCCAGCTTTCCTCTTTTAGTGCTTTCATTGGCTAACAATCAGTACTGTACTTTACCTCTAGAAATGCTGCAAACAAAAATGGCATGGCTTAAAGAAAATTCTCATCAAAGTATAAGTGTGGCACTTAACCCCATGCTGTGCATAGTCATTTGTTGTGGGTCTACGCTCATAGCACCTAACTCAGAGAAGGGCTGAAAGGAAAAAAAATAGGTAATACTTGTAACTATCTTAGCACAGATGAAGCCTGACTCATCGTTAAGTGGCCAGGGAACTCTGGCTACTACAAGGATGGAACAGTTTTCAAAAGCTTTATGTTGTGGACACTGAAATCTTCAGAAGGATGCCACATTCCTCTGGGTGATCCTGGAATTATCACATGAAGGTTAGATATGAAAGTATTTACTAGGTGATGACAGAGGATGATACCGAAGACTCTACTTACCTGATAAATGGGAAGTCATTCAGATGGGCTTCAATAAAGCTGTGCTGTGAATCACCTGGCTCATAGAACATCAGGGCCCATGTACAAATTTTCTATCGTTGGTCACTATGAAATCAAGAGCAAGAATTCCTGCTAGGGGCAGGAAATTCATTGGCTTGCTCCTAAAACTCTGGTGTTTCCTGAAGTATCTGGAGAATTATGCAAATCACCCAGATTCTGCAAATGATAAAGGAAGAGACCATTGTGAAAAAAGGTCACTTTTGACATGTTTGCTATTTTCAGCAAATGTAGGGTCTGCAGGCAGACACTGCAAATGCTTTGCATAAATACTCAATGCATGCTTTAGTTAAAGATCATATCACTCAATATGAAAATGACTATGCTCCAGAAAGCCAATTTGTTGCCATGGTGATATAATATTATGAAAATATTTCTTATATTCTAGGAGACTGAAACTTTTGCTGGACATGAATGACCAAAATTAATAAACACTATGAGATCACTTAAGTGTGCTATCCTACTTTGTTCTCAGCCTGTTTGTTTCACCTGCCTTTAAGAGAACAATGTAGCAATCAGCCTTACTTACTTTGGATTTCCCATAATCAATTTTACAACCTAATCAACACATATCTTTAATTTTAAATTAAGTACTCTTCCATACCCCTGACTCATAGAGCAATGCAAGTACGTATGTGTGTATGTATGTTTATATGTATGTATGTGTATATATGCTATGATAATCATTTGCTGAAAATAAGCAAATATGTCAAAAGTGACCTTGTAAGTAAATAGATAAATAAAATGTTCACTGTAAATGTTGGAAGCAATGTGGATATAAGTTTGTAACTATGTTTGCAGTGATATTCACAGTAGTGTTTGTCATCAGTTAGGGTCAGTTGGAATCAGTGACTCAATCCCTTGTAAAACTCATTTACAGGTTTCTGTAATGTATGCTCATTCTTTCTCCCATGTGGTGCTCTTTGTGTGACATGGAGGCAAGAAAAAAACAGCAAGATATCTAGACATCAGTCCTACATAGGGACACAGATTCAGACTCATCAATTATACATGTAAAAGATCCAAAAACAGATACACAGAGAAGGAGGATGCAAGGAGAATATTCAAACTTGGGCTCCATCTTGGTTAAGCTACTCCAAGGCAAATGCTTTGATTTCTTTCCTTAATGTAATATCAATGCATAGTGGTGACTCTGGATGTATCCCTTATGTGCTAAAACCCATGAAGTTAAAATGGTTGTGCTTTCATTAGAACAATCATTTCAGGTAAATGTCTAATAACTCTGATTGTTGGTTAGACTAAATATCATTATGGAATTTATGAGTTTCCTGTGAGTCCCAACTGTACATTTTGCTAAACCAAGAAAAAATATAACTTAGCTTACAAAAAAAAAAAATCTAACTGCAATTCACAATGAAACAATGTACCACTATATAAGAAGCAGAACAAAAGGTTGTAAGCCATGTACTTTTATATGCATTTCAATTTATGTAGTATGCTTTTAAAAATTTAAGTAGTACAAAATGGAAAGGCTAAGTAAATATGGGAAGAGCTGGTATATCCTAAGATAAATAAAGCTTAGGCGCTCTTCAGACTACTGGGGTAGCATAGGGCTTGGCCCAGGTCACCTTCAGCTGTTTGACTTGTGTGTCTGACTTGTGGCATCCACCCAACCTGCAAATGAGCTTTGCTGATTTAGTCATTTGTTGAGCCTGTGAGCCAAGCTCTGTGGAGTGGGTCAGATAGATGGCTTCTAGTTTCCTAAGTGGCTTCTGTGTGACAGTAGTGCTTGTGGCAGGAGTAAGAGCTGCAGAGAAGCACGCCATGATTTGATGCAATTATGTTCATGGTTTGGAAAAGTCAGCACCTGCCAGATGGTGTTGGCAGGAAGTAGATGGGGGGGCGGGGTCGTTTCAGCACTGCCTGATGAAGAAGCTCCGAGTGGGACAGTCTGCTGCAGCGGGCGCTTCTGCCTCTCTGCATCTGTTAGTGATGAGGCCCATTTGTATCATTGGTAGGCAAAGAATTTCTTTCATTCTAACTTTTGCAGTTTGTATTATTCGTGTCCTCATGCTGGGGGAGTATTTGCAAAGCTCTAGTAATCAGGACTTGTTGACTCTTCACAAAAGATCAGGGCTTTGAACCCACACAACTGGGTTCATATCTAGTTTAATTCTTGCTTCGTGATCTAGATATGCTATTTGACATCTTTGAATTGACATTTTCAAACTTGGCCTGGCTTTGACCTCTCTGGATCTCTCTGGCCTCTCTGAAGAGACTACTTTTTGCATACCCTCTTAATAGTTTTGTTTTAGAAAACTGAAGTAAGGCTAGGGATATAAGACATGCTCAGGGGTCTCTTGGTCCTTTCTTATTCCTTTTAGTCTGGAAAAGAAGAGATGAACTATTTAGTTGAGGAGTCTTTGAATAGGGGAGACCAGTTCAGTAATAGGTGCTGTCCCCTTAGAACATAGTTACAGTATGAACTTTTATTAATTTAATCTAATACTACTACCCATTTGTCTTAGCACAGAGTACTCTAAGGGATGAGCCAGAGACAAAGTTTCATTCACTTGTAGTGTGGAAATATGAGCTCAGGAGCAGAAATGGGGAGCAGAGAAGAGAAACAGAGGAAGGGAAGGCCAACCAAAGGATGCATTCTTACCTTGGCTCTTTAAAGTCTGTAAGGACCATGATAGGTTCACAACACTCTCAGAACAGTCTGTCATGGGATGAAATAGAGATGTAGCTATCCACCAGCTCCAGTAACATTCAAAGCTCTAAGCCACCTGTATTACTGGGTTATACATGTTTAGGTGCTAAATGTATTCTAAGGACTGGGGTCATGATCCAGTTGATAGACATATAGATAGGTAAATGCAAGGCCTTAGGTTCAATCCCCAGTACCAGAACCAAAAAGTACCAGCCAGAATGGATTCTAGTACTGTGATGCTGAGTGCAAGGAGTCTATTATGAGTGACAAGGTAAGGCTGTTGTCTAGGTACATCTGTGCAAAGATATTCAAACTTGTGAGGCCATGCCTTGCTGCTATGGCTAAAATAAGGAGAAGTGGTAAGAGAGTTTTGAAGTGGTGCATTGAAAGTTGAAAGTTATTAAGACTCAAAAGACAACTTGTAGGGAATCAAAATTATTTAGTAGATCAAATTATTTCCAACTGTTCTCTATACAGAAGTTCTCCTTACTATCTTTAAGCTCGCTTCCTTATGAGAGACACCCTTTGGGAACCTAGCACCTTATTTGGGCAGGTCATGTGTCAACCAGTTGGTTTTAATAATTCTTAATGTGTACTTAGAATCTTGCCAGAATTTAACCATGAGAACATTACAAAAGACCCTTCTCAGGTATCCAAGTCCTGCCTATGTTTGATAATTTACAAAGTTATTTTATTTATCCGGTGTAACTGCTCTAAAGGCAGTGGGACCTGGAAGAATGGGAGTGACAAAGGAGGCAAACAAAGGTCGCATGCAATAGAGAACTTTATTCAGAGCATCAGACAGTTTTTACTCTGTAGGTTAAGAGAAACCACACAAATAAAGTTCTTGTGAGTTCAACTTTTATACAATAACAAGAATAAGCCACAGTGGCCAAGACATATTTTTCCATAGAGGCATATAAAGGACAAGTTTATAAACCTTTAATTAAATAATATCACCAAGCAATGTATAATGTGAAGTAAACTCACTCGTTTTCCTTAAACCTGATAGGAGCACAAAAACACATTCCAAGAATAATCCTGAGTTTTGGAATACACTGAGGTCACAAGATTCTTGTCTTATTTTCTTGGAGGGTTCTTGCAAGTATGCAGAACCCTCATCACGCAGCCCCATTCCTGGACTGTGTTCCAACAGTCTCGAGCCATGCCTTTTTTATGTACCACTTCACTATGTTGGCCTTCCTATATCTCAATCAGTGTGTGAGCTCCACCAAACTTTATACGTGTACAACTTGCAAGCCCTACCTAGGAAAGGCTTTATATTGTCACTTCCAAAGAAACCATTGGTAGCATGAAATGCACAATCCAGAGTGTCAATGGAGTGAACACATGACCAGGAGGAGCCATGCATAAAATTTGGACTTTATGCTAATGAAGGCAAGACTACTTTCTTTTTATTGTTTGTTTTTGTTTATTGGATATTTTATTTATTTACATTTCAAATGTTATCCCCTTTCCCTATTTCCCCCTAGAAATCCCCTTTTCCATCCCTCCTCCTCCTGCTTCTATGAGGGTGTGCCCACACCCACCCACCTATCCACTCCCACCTCCCTGCCCTTGCATTCCCCTACACTGGGGCATCGAGCCTTCATGGGACCAAGGGCCTCTGTCCCATTGTTGCCTGACAAGGCCATCCTCTGCTACATATGCAGCTGGAGCCATGGGGTTCTCCATGTGTACACTCCTTGGTTGGTGGTTTAGACCCTGGGAGCTCTGGTTGGTTGATATTGTCATTCTTCCTATGGGGTTGCAAACCCCTTCAACTCCTTCAGTTCTTTCTCTAACTCTTCCATTGGGGACCCTGTGATCAGTTCAATGGTTGGCTTCGAGCATCTGCAGCAAGACAGTATACTTTTAATGAGGATTAACTCAAAGGAGAGTGTAATGTTAAAACAAAGGGAATTCGTTGAAAGAAATAATAAAAAAAATGATAAAGGGTATTTCACAAGACCTAAGCTAGAAAGAGAAAGATGGGGAGATGAGAGAGTACCAGGAGGTTGCAGAACAGGGCAGAGCTGCAGAGGGGAGCAGGAGTAAAGGGGATAATTGAGAGAAAGTACAGAAGGCAAGGGTATTGTCTAGTGCCATCTCATTTTGTACTGCTCTGAGCATTCTGCAGTCTAGACTTGATGGTGCTCACCAAGGAAGTAATCTGGAAGCCTTCTCCTCTCAGAGTAGAGATGACATCCCTCCTTTCCCCTCAGGTGGAGGCCCAGGCACCTACTCTCAGTAGAAAATGGGTTTTTCAGAAACTACATGCCAATTTTATACTTTGAAAGTATTTATAGCCCTCAGCCTATGAGAGGATCTGAAGACGAGGAGAAGGCATGGCATGTGATGAAGTAAAGGGATAAATGCTTTCATCTGAGACACTGATGAAATAGGTCCTCTTTGTTTGACTTCTGCTTAATGTGCATGGGTCTCTAATGAGCTGCAAGCAAATGTGAAAACAACTCAAATAACGAAATATAGAAGTGAAGTCCGATATATCATAAAAATCACTTTGAGAAAAGTTGAAATAGTCATGAATTTTTATTAAGGTGACTATTTGTAAATTGCAACAGAAACCTTCTAATAAACATAAAAATGTATTTTATTTTGGGGGTAGTTGTTTGTTTTTCTTCTGAAAAGCTCCCTCCTCTTACAGCCTCTGCCAGTGAGCTATTTAGAGACACATGCTAACATATTACCTGCCATTTCCTTCAGTGGGGCCTGGTTTTCTTTGTTAAGACATTTGTTAACTTGTACTGGCATAAAGCTGAGTGTGTGATATGAAAACATTCACTACGGGACGTAGATAGGCATAGACCAGTGTCCTCTGGGCAGCGTCTTGATTGAAACATTTGGGATGTTGAAGTTATTCTTTTTAACTCTTACAGCTTTAGTAGGATGTAGTTTTCACACCCTAATTTAGTTCATGCCAATATAGTTCAATGGATTTCCATACAGTTGTGCAGGTATCAGCATGATTTAGATAGAGAATGCAGCTGCTGGCCAAGAACTTCCCTCCTGCCTGACCATGGCAGTCCTTAAACTGTTTCATTTTGTGTACTTCTTATTTTCAAAGCCTCCCATAAGAGAGTTGTGTGTCCTTTCTCTTATACTTCTTTTAAGATAGCTTTGGTTTTTGCCCATAGCGTGTGCAGTGCATGTATCAGTAGCTCATTCTTCCTTATGTTGAGTAGTATTTCACTATATACTTCATTTTGTTTTCTCTTTGATACTTGAATTCTTTTCTAATTTTTGATCATTACAAATAAGTCGATGTGCATGAGCCTACAAGACTTTGTATGGGTATGTTTTCATGACTTAAAAGAGATTTACTTATCTGTATTTTATGTATAAATGTTTTGCTTCCATATATGTATGTGCACCACATACATACCAGGTTCTGTGGAGGCCAGAAGAGGGTGTCAGATTCCCTGGAACTAAAATTATAAAGGCTTTTTAGCTATCATGTAGGTGCAGGGAACTGAACATAGGTCCTCTCCAAAAGCAGCCAGGGCTCTTAACTGCTGAGCCATCTCTCCGGCTCCTGATTTCACAACTCTTGGCTATATTCCTGAGAATGGATGGAACTGCCAGATAATGTGGGAAATAAATCTTTATCTTTTCAGAAAAAATTTCAGGCATTTTCTAAGGTAGCTATCTTTTTATACATCTATAAGAAGATGTGATTTTCTACTTTCTCAATATTTTCACCAGCCCTAAATATTGTTGGTTGTGCTTTATTCTCTAAAGTAATGTCATGACAGGGGAGTTTGCAATCTATGTTAGCTCATGAATACATGGCTATGGCAAAGAGAGGTGCCGGGAGGCTGGGTGTAGTCATGTCATTTTAAATTATTGTGACCAAGCCTCAACAGCCTTATGTCAGCAGTGCTGCTGAGCATCTAAAAAATGTCATTCTGTCCTTCCCATTTTCGCAGTCCCCTCTCATCTACCCCTAGGGCAGCCATTGATCTGTGCAGAACTGATTGTTAGATGAGTGAGCTGAATTTCATTGAGCTCTCTAAAAAATCCCTGCCCAGCCCACCCTGCATGCTCCTTTTAAAAGGACAGCCTTTACCTCACCATACCCAACCTCGGACTTTGAAATTCATCTAATGCCATAATTAAATTAAAACTCATTAATACAGCATTTCAATTTCCTCCCAGCAGGGCACCATTCAGCAGCTCTGCCCTATTTCTCCACCTTCTTGTGTCATTTGTGTCTGGATCCTTGTCAGAGACAGATCTCAGGCTTCTGTAGAAACCTTGGCTATTCAATGGTGACCTACTTCCCTGCCGGGATATTCTTGTTTCTGTTCCAGGCTCTCCTAGTCCTTTTTTTTTTTTCTTAATCAGAAATGGACACCTGCTTCATATTGTGTAATGCTGAGCTCCTTCTGCAGGGGTCTTGGGGATCTGCGACACGCCATTTCATACTATGGCACCTTCTCAGAAAGCTCTCTTCCCCCTGCCAAACTAAGAACAGGATATCTTAGAGGTATGAATTATGGCAAATGAACACTGGAATCCTGCCATATAAAATTTGGTGGGTATTGTAATGCATGCCTCTAATAAAATGTCTCACAGAGTACACTTGGATGTTGTTCTACTGTTGCCATGTTAAAGCTTCTAAGAGTTCCTAAGAACTCCCCTCCATGCACAGTCATCTTAGCAATGCCACAGCACCTCAGTAATCTCTGCTCCTCTGCCTCTCTATGTACCAGGCGCTTTTCCCTCAGTTTTAGAAACTTGCCCTCCATTTAGAACTTTTAGCAACCACTGTAGAGGTTTGTACCACTTATGATGCCCTATTGAACATAAATCACAAAACTGTGTGGAGAGTACCTTGTTCCCATCCAAAGTTAGACTCTTAATTTTTTTGTTTATTTTTTTGAGACAGGGTTTCTCTGTGTAGCCCTGGCTGTCCTGGAACTCACTGTGTAGACCAGGCTGGCCACAAACTCAGAAATTCGCCTGCCTCTGCCTCCCAAGTGCTGGGATTAAAGGCGTGTGCCACCACTGTCCTGCTAAAACTTCATCTTTCAAATATGGTTGTTTTGCTTCTTGTTTGCCATAAGTCCAATTTGGAAATTCCCTATATAAGAACTGTGGTCTCATGAATTAGTTCAATATATTAAAACATAAACTAGGAATTTATATAGCCTGTTCTTACAATCAACTTCGATAAAAATCAGAAATTACCACTGATACACTGTATAGTATTAATAGATCTGCTGGGACATTTCCTAGAGGGTATTACACTTTCTAGCAGGACAAGAAAAAAATTGCCTCTCTTAAGTCTTACAAAGAGAAATAGAGATCAGTAATTAATGCCTAAATCTAACATTGACTGAGAATGCTATTTTTTAAAGTTCTCAATGGAGACAGAAACCTAATGCATAAAGCCTTCCTTAGCAGGACTAATTAGATGGATTAAGAACCTGCTTCATCCTACAGAGGTGTAGCCAGGGGTACTCACTCTTCATCCTGAGCCTGCTGACAGCAAGGGCAGGACTGTAGGTCAGTTCCTCTGCCATTCCCAAGGAGCTACTAGACCTGTGGAAACTACACGCAGTTCCCTTCAGTTTTAGGGATCTCTCTGTCTTCTGTCTTGCAGGTTTCTTGGTGTCAAATGCCATTCTTGGTCTTGCTGTGTATCAGAACTCTGATCTTTATCTAGACTTCAAATTTTCAAATTCAGTTGAATCATTTTCACTCGCAGATGTGGCCTCTGCAACTGTCATTCACTGAGCACAAATCCAATGCGCAATATGCAGACTGAGAAACTAGTGCCTTTGTTGAGAGCCCCAGATTCACCTGACTCTTTGAGAACCTGGCGCGAGCTGATGTACCCTAGTCTCAGCATTTCTCCCTTTGTGGATACTAGCACACACCTAATACCCATTTCTCCTTTACTTCGGTTCCTGCATGCAGTAAGCAGCGACCTGAAGAACGTGATGCGTGATGCTTGGCTCTTTTTTCTCAGTTTCTGGTCTTGTGGCTTGTTTGTTTGTTTTGATTTGATTTTCCTCCATCTGCTATGCCATCTCAGTAGCTGGTCCTGCTGGGAGCAGGTTTCTTTGGCTTGAGAACAAGGGGAAAAGAGTCTTCCAAGTCTTTGTTTTCACTGAAATGTTGGTGACATCACCTTGAATATTAAGCATATTCAAGAATTTTTTTTTTGTAATTTTGGATTTTTAACTTAGTTTTGTGTGCATACGACAGCACAATTTCTAAGTGAAAACGAGTAAAAATCATAATATGACTTCATATCTATTTTATCTAAAATTTTAGTTTTGTCCAATCTTCCTATCTGTTCTTTTCTTCTCACTCTCCCTCCTTCCCACATTCAGAAGGACAAGTATATTTAGTTTTAGAACACAAGTACTCATTTTGCACACAAAAATTATTATATAAAAGTTCAAACTGGGGACACCCAAGAACACAGTAATTCTAGGCTTAATGCCATCCATCTACTTCAGTCTAACCCCAAGTCTTTCACCTCGATTCTTGCACTGGAGAGTGGGAAAGGAACGTGTTCTTCCCATTGCTTTTCCTACCTGCTCCCCGGTGCTGTCTCATACTTTGCAGTGGAATACAATTTCTATGTGGTCTGTGTAAATGGTTTCAGGAAAAGGGGTTCCTGACACATCTTCCTTTCAATAGAGACAGAAGACTACTCCAAAGCTTCGTCACAATGTTGGATTGACTAACTCTCACATTTCTGAAGATGAAGTTTCCAATATGCATGCTTTTATATGCTTATGTCCTTGGAGAGAACATGGCTTTCTAAAATGGAACTTTCTGGATATTGAACTGCGTTAAAATGTTTGGGGTACACATTCTCTTTGGGATAGATTTGATAAATTTTCCTTTCAAGCAAATGGATGCCCATTGGTTTGCTTTTTCTCTTTTTAAAATATATTCTGATTTTCATATGATGTTTGAAGAAAATGAAATGTATCAGGAATTAAATATGTCATGTATTGCTTCCCTGTTCTACTGATGGATCCTGTGTGGTGATATTCACTGTGTATCAGCTAAAATATGAGATTTGTGCTTAATACGAAATAGCTTCTGGCTGCAATGAACAATTTCCAGCTCTCAGGTCTATGTTAATACAACTTTCTCAACACTGATAACAAGTGGAAAACGCAATTCTTCATATCTTGTCACCCTCTGTCCTTCATGTTCATGGTTCCGTTGTGATTATACATGACTTGGCTACCTTAGTACGATTTATTTCAAAATGTTGCTGTGTGTGTTACAAGGGCTGGGGAGTAGTGAAAATGATGTCTATTGGGTTTCGGTAAATCCTGGGCTTTGCCTCCATCTCTAGCCCCATGTTTAAAGAAAAAGCCAGATTACAGGGGGAAGGAATTCAGAAATGTAGGCCCGGAAGGAGACAAAGGAGGTGTCTTGAGCCAACCGGCACCCACACCGTCAGTCAGCCAGGCTCACCCAAGCTTTCTGCTCTATGACTTATCACAAAAATAGAGCAACAAGATGCCAATCCTGCCGAATATTACTTGTAAGATTCTTTGTTAAAGCAATTCTGGGTGACAGGAAATAGAGTCTGCTCTCAGTGATGGGAATATTAGCGCCTGCTAAATACCCTTCATGCACCCTGATGCTTTTCTGACTCTCAAAGATTGGATCTGGTCAGTCCATGGCAACCAAAAAAAAAGAAAAAAAAAGTTTGTGCTTCTGGGTAGAGAAAGGTAAGACACAGAGACTCAGAAGGCCATTTGTTGAAACGGCGGCATCAAAAAGTGGGATCCTCAGTGGAGCCCCAACACATTTTCCAGACATTAGTACAAGAGAGACATAAATTATATTGTGTTAAGGGCTCAGCTGCTAGGTTAATTTCTTGAGACAGTATAGGTTACTCCCCACTTTTGTCTCTCTCCTCCCTGCTTTGCACTGTTAGGAAATATGCACATATTGAACTACTGTCCCGTGTGACACATCCTTGTCTTAAAAGTTTTATTTTAGCAACAGTAACAGGGCTTTTCTTAGAAATCTGACATAGTTATTTTTTTCCCCAAAGAACAACCTTGCAAGCACTCCAAAAATGCTTTTTGTATTACTAAATGGCTGCTATTTTGACACATGTTATTGGCTTGACTAAAAAATAAGGGATCATTTACTAATAATATTAATGTCAGAATTTTTGCTAAGGTTTTAATAACCTACATCTGAGCTATATACCTTTTCAGTGCTATCTGGAGAAGTTCCAGTTGACAGGAAGGTAAGCAGGGCTGCAGCTTGTTTTAGTCGCTAGAAATCTTTCTAAATGCTTCACTGTCAATGCTAGTAGTATTCAGAAGTAAATGGCCATTATTTTTTTTTTTTAGACTTCACTATTAGAGTGGTTTTCTAACTTACATTTTTTTAAAAAAACAGAACTTTGACTCTTGTGTTATATAAAAGCAATCAGTTGGCAGATAGACCCAGTGATGAAGGGATAGGCCTGTTTCTCCAGCTTGGCTAGTTTTCCTCTCCACACACTCTCTTCTTCTGATTACTGTTTGTTTAGAGTGTGAGAGAGCTAGGGCCAGGCTGAGCACCATCAGAGCACTGCTGTGGTTGCTGGAGATAGGAAAGGAGAAGTCAATAGTACTGAAGCCCTTCAACCTGTTTCTAGCTTCACTTTTGCTTTTCTACATTCGAAATAAATTGATATAATGCCTAAGACAGAAAATCGGGCACAATATGCAATCACTTTAGTATAAGAACCTTAACAGTAAACTAATGTTATTGTTAATTGTTGTTTGCTTATTGCTGACTATTGATGCCTGTGAGAAACACAACCCAAGTATGTACCTTTAGGGTACACTAATATATACAAAGATCAATAGCTTCTAAAAATGCAAAAAGAAATGTCAGATTCGGGGGGGGAAAGTCTGTTACAAGACAATTTGGTCAGTTTGAATTCTAGTGTTTATAGCTATGATCTTGGAAAGATACCAGTGCTTTTGGCTTGTCAGTCCTGCTACTATGTGTTGGATTCTTTCTGGTTGGAAAAGTACCTTAACTTGTCTTCATCCATTGCTGAGGATATCTGTGGGTATATAACAAGCCACATCGAAATCCTATGATTTAAAACAACACTTTACCACTTCCAGGGGTTGGCAGAGAGGCTGTTGTATGTGGTTTAACAAATCGCTGACTCTACTGCTTTCAGCTAGGGCCAGAAAGCCTCAAATGATGTTTTTTCTCCTTCCAAGGTCTCTTTCCATGGCCCTCCAATCATCATTAGTTTAGTTTCTACTTCCCAGAGGGAACATGTTCATCACACCCCTGCTCCTAGGATGCCTGCCAGAATTTCGATGCCAAAGCTCATCATAGGGCCAAGTCTAGAGTTACTGTAAGAGGGAACTATATAAAGGTGGGGTGGCAGGGAGCAGTGCTCCCCAGAGGTTTCCAATGCAACAGTCTACCTTCTTTCCATGTTTGTTGTAAAGGTCAGGGTGGAAAAGAGTGGAGAAGCCATCTTAATCACAGTCCAATTCTGCTGAACCTCATCTCGACCCAGAGCAGTATTTGGGCTGTAGCCTGGAGTTCCCAGCCACACGAGGGTGACAGGTGCTTCTCATCTGTCAAATGGCCTGTCAGCGCCGTGCTCACAAGAAGCTGTTTCTGGTCCTACAACTCTTGGCTGACCCCATGTTCATTCCACGTTTAATACCTCATCTGTCCTCTGCTTACTCATGATTGCTCATATTGCTGTCTCTGTGACCTTTGTTCTTGCTCCAAACTGCTGTCTCACTCTTTCTTCCTGTTTCCTAGTCACCCTTAACTCGGAAAGGAATGTGTTAGTATTTAGTTGGTCACTCTTAAGTCCTTTTCAAGTCACCAAGCCATCTCACAGCCTTTATACATCCCACCCATCTTTGTGCAGACACCCACTCTGATGCTTTTAGCCTTGGTCAGGCTTGGGAAAGTGGTGGGGGTGGTGTAGTTATAGGAGACAAAACAGCAGACTTTGAGAATGGAGCAGTCTCCTGTGGGTCAAGAAGGGTGTGCATGTTCTTATTTGAAGAACCCCTTTTTCTCTTCTGCTCCAGCCACCTTCACTCTCACTGTCTCTTCTCTCACCCAGAAGAAATGTGTTGAATGCTCAGCTAGACAAGCTTGGAACAGGTATGCTCTTTGCTCCAGTTGCCACTGGCCTGGTGCACGGGAACTTGTATTAACTATGTCTTATGCGTTTTCCTACATCTCTCCTTCATATCATGGTCTCATATTATGTTCTTTCTTTTCCTGTCATTGCTATGCTGAGAAAATAGTTGATGTCCATGTAATATAATTTATTAGAAATAACTAGATTTTACCAAAAGACTTTGGTAGTTCTGATGATCTAACATCCTGTCTCAAAAGCTCGATCAGTTTTCTAAATCTCAAACACTGCAAGGCAATGTGATTTTTTTCTATTGAGTTATGAAATATCTTTTAAAATATTTGTGAAACTTGGTAATTGTAACTACTTCCTGATGGCAAAGTTTGGCTGCTGGCTCTTTATTTTGCCCTGGTTGATTTTTATTACCTGTTACAGAATGAACTGTTATTGTTATTGATATTGTTATTGTTATTGAATTGTTAATTGTTATTGTTGCAGTTTTAAAGTCAGGGTCTTACTTTGTAGTCCCTGCTGGTCTTGAACTCTCAACCCCCTGCCTTTACCTACCCATGCATAAAAAATTAGCCTTTTAAAGACTGTCTCCTCTCTATCATCTTAAGTTGTTATTCTTTTAATAGGCCAGGGCTGTCCTGTGGTATAATGTGAGGAACCCCTGTTCATGTGGCAAACAGTGTGTAGACACTGCTGATAGAGTACTGTGAGCAGACACGTGAAAACCCTTTGTACATAGTAGGACTCCATCAGTCCTTTCAAAAGAGTTATCAAGGACAGAATGTGCTTGCTTATGGACAAGTTACAGAGTAATTATATGTGGAAGGAGGAGAGATGCTTGCTTCATACAGGATATGACAGTAAAATGAATAGAAGCAGCAGACCTTTTCATAAGAACCAGCCAGCTACCTGGGTCTGGCTCATCATGTGTTAGTGTGTGTGACCTCGGCAGCTGACTACCAGGCGGCACCATGGAGTCCTTATCAGTGAGTAGGATGCTAGAACTTGTTGTAAAATTTCATTGCATTTATTGTACTAGGGAGAAAGGGTGTGCATGTGGTGGCAGCACACATGTAAATGTTAAGAGGACAACTTGTGGGAATCCATTATTTCCTCCTACCATGTGGGTCTTGGGAATTAAACTCTGGTTGTCAGGCTCGGCAGCAAGCACTTTTACCCATTGAGTCATCTTGTCATCAGCTTGAGAACTTCCTATGAGGGAAGACAGGATAACTTCCTGTACGGAGGAGCCTAAATGGGATTCCTACATAGGGAAGCACTGAATAATATAGCTCTCCCAGACAGCTTTAGCTATCAATTTGACACAGTCCAGAGTCATGTCAGGCTGCCTAATATTCAAAATCATCCATATGTGATAGGTCTATTGCCATGTTGGTAAGGGATTATCTTGACTGCTGCTTAGTGTGGCAGAGCTTAACTCACAGCGGGTGTTATCTTCCCTAGGCAGGTGAGCCTGGACTGTACAAAAAAGCTAGTTGAGCATGAGCCCGGAGTGACAGGGATTGCACATTAGCAAGCTCCTTTCCTCCACGGTTTCTGCCTCCAGGTTCCTACATGGAGTGACTGCCCTGACTCTCCTTGATGATTGATTGCGATTGGGAAGTATGCACCAAATAAATCCTTTCCTTCCCCAAGGTGATTTGACTGGAGTGTTTTCTCGCAGCAACAGACAGCAAATTAAACCAGTAGCCATGGTGGTTTGGATTTTTCTCCCCTCACCTGTTAAACTGAGATATTTATATTGCTTTTCTATTTTCTGTTGTTTTAGTTTAGTATCAAAGTAAGATGGTCAGTTACAGTACTTGAAGAAATAAAGATTTTGAGCTTTTCCTAGGATACACTGTCACCTGTGGTGCTGACTAGTCTTATGTCAGCTTGACACACAAACTAGAGTTTTGTGAATGCAAAGGACCTTAATTGAGAATATGCCCTCATAAGACCCAGCTGCAAAATATTTTATTAATTAATTATTAATGGGGGAGGGCCCCGTGTGAGTGGTGCCATCACTGGGCTGGTGGGTGGTCCTGGGTTCTATTAAAAAACAGGGTGAGCAAGCTAGTAAGCAGCCCTGTCCCATGGCTTCTGTATCAACTCTTGCCTCCAAAGTTCCTGTCCTGTTTGAGTTCCCATGACTTCCTCCAATGATGAATAGCAATATGGAAGTATAAGCCAAATAAACGTTTTCGTCCCTAACTTTCTTGAGGGAAATTAGAAATATCCACTTTAAAGCCTCATGAAGCTTGCCTCGCTGTCTGTAGAGATCCTTGAGGTCTTTGTGGTCCAACGTCAGACAGGTTTTACTTAGCTCTGTGTCACCTGAGGCTGTATTGATGTCACTATGACTTTGTGGAGGATTTATGTTTAATCTCTCCGTGGCCTCAGATACAAATCTGTGACTGAAAAGCACAGAAGTACGTAGGAGTGGCTTTCATGTGGTTACTCCTTACAGGAAAAAAATATTTACAACGTAACAAGTGACCATCCCTGAGTTGGACTCTGGAAAAGTTAGGATAATGCCACATCCAGTGGTGGTGCAGCTAGAAAGGCCAGCTTCTGATGGGGAACTAGTGTGTCATGGGGGTCCAGGTATATCTCTGTTTTGTTCACTGGCTTGGAGAATGTAGATCAACTATACACTCAGCATTGACCTCTCTATTCCCCACGCTGGATACAGAAAGATTCAAACAGCACAGAAAAAGAAAATGCAAACAGCACAGAAAATGGGGTTGCTGTCCCGATGGAGAGCTGACTTAACAATTCAAATAACTTCAATTCTCATTTGAGAGGAAAACAAGGCTTTATTTTCCTTTAAAAAAAAAAACAAGACTTCTTAAGGAAGCCCCAAGAGAACTACTTTTCTTGGGTTTTTCATGAATCTTTTGTCAAAACTAGATTTTTTTTCTTTATCAACTATAAAAATATATAGTTGATCATTTTAACAGCATAGGTGATTGATTTTAAATATCAAGACTTATCAGAGAATACAGTGATCTTTTTCGTGTGTGCCTTACAGTGTCTAATAGTAAATACTTTTTGAAAACCTCAAGCTGATGTGTGTGTGACTGGTGTGTTGCTTCACGTTGAGATTTTATTCCTTTTGATCTAATTACATGAGGATTTTTGTTTTGGTCTGTGATTCTTACTTACTGTTGAACAACTAACCTCCCAAGGAGAAGTGCAAGGCAGGTGGCTCCTGGTGGGGAGGTATTGACAGGAATAATGAGGAGGCAAAGCAGTTTTTCCTTGTGTAAAATTCAGAACACATTCCTTCTGCTAAGGGAAGGATCAATGTTCTGTAGCTGTATTTGATTTTCAGTTTGATTGAGTGCTGGAGATTTCATACTGTCCTTGAGTGCTTGGCACGTCACCTTTGAGCACCACGTAGAAGGAATGGGTGATTTTCCTCTAATAGGACTCAGGGATGCTTTGTCTTGCCCTAAGAGAGTATGCAGTGGAGATGATCTTGGGGCTAATGGTGCAATTAACTTTCAACCTTTGAGGAAAGATCATGCTGTTCAGCATTATAGTTCGTAACCTCCCAATAGTGTGAAGACTTGATTTGTTCATGCTTCTCTAAGTAAGTACTTTCCTGATTTTTTTTTCTAAAACTTGGGGGGTTTCCTTCATAGTGTGCACTGATTTTATATGTAATTCATTAATTCTATGTAAAGTTTGAAAGGATAAAGATAGTTGAACAATACTTTATTTTATATGAAACTTGTCTCCCTTTTTTTCTGTTTGGGGAGAATAAACACTTAAGACATGCAGAATATGTAACAAGCGAAGAACTTAGAAACTATTAGCTATTTAAGATCCTACAGGCATTATAGTATATAGTATATAGGTCTGAGGAACTATTTGAGTTTTCTGGAGTTTTCTGTTTAGAGGGTTGAGTACTTAAGTCTTATACACGTAGTTAGTTACCATGGTTCCTGAATCAGGCAGGCATGTAGTGTGTGACCCAGAGCTTAACTTTGCTGTTTTACCTCAGCAGATGTTGTATGCAGGATCTTCTTGCTTTAGTGCCCTTTATGTTTATTTTCCCTGAAGCTTTTGTTGAATTAGAATATAGCAATCAAACAAACAGATCTGAGGCAACCTAAGAAAATGGGGTTGTGTGGTGGAAATATGCTGCTTGCATACAGAAAGGTGGGTTGCTTTAAATCTGGGACAGGAATGCTTTAACAAGCTTCTCCACCTGCCTTCCAATGCTTCTTAGAAATAAATGTTTATAATGAAGTAAACGACAAATTTTCTGGATCTTAAACCATGTAGTGTGAATGTTTGAGTCATAAAACAATTTTTGAATGCCTAAGGATAGCTAGTTGTTTATTTGTATCTGTTTTGTAAGAAGTCTGTCAAAACCAAACTGAAACCAGAATTCTGTTGCTAGGAAGATATGCATTACCCACATTGTTTTAGTTTTTTTTCATATGCTCATGCTTTATCCCATGAGCTGAGCTGCTATTACGACTGATTTGTTTATGATGACTAGATCTGGACTGAAAACTGCATGCTATAGTGTAAATATACCTTGGATTATACTGTGGCCAAGGCTACCAAAATACAATCATTTCAAAGATGTTAAAGCTCCTTTTGGTTCTTTTTTCATTCATTCATTCATTCATTCATTCATTCATTCATTCTTTTTGTTATTATAAATATTTACTTCCTTCCATGTTCTAGGCAGGCTACTGAGATACAGTGAGGAGTAGGAGAGATTCAGTCTCGAGGCTACAGAAGCACAATTGGGTGGGAAAGATGGATTTGATGAAAATACATGACTACTTAAATAAACGCTGCAAATATAATTAAGCCTGCAGAAGCTTAATATTTTCATAGACATTCCGTTTCACCCACAGAAGAGATCCAGTGCTCCCAGGGGGCCTTTCCTTCCTGACAAGACATTAAACCTCTCTTTTCAGGTGGGACAGACATCTGTCTCTATGGCTAGGCTCAGGCCTCCAGTGTGGTGTTTCTCTATGCAGGATGACAGAAGGATAGAAGGATGAGGGAAACACAGCCCATCCAGCCCTTTTATTGATGTGTTTGTGGTTTCATTTCTTTGCTTTGAGACAAAGTCTCGCTTGTAGCCTAAGATGAACTTGGACTCACTATTAGCTCAGGATGGCCTTGAATTCCCAACCACCTTCCTAAGTCAGCCTCCTAGGGCCTGAGATCATGTTACATAGAAAAATGCACACATCCATAGTACGTAAACAGTATTATAAAATGAGAAATTTCAGAAATTCAGAGGTAATGTTGGAATGCTTTCTAGTCTGAGTGATCTCAGCTGATGCTTTCTGAAAGGAACATAAGTGGTGTATGAAAAACAAACAGGACTTTGATAAGTAACTAGAGGGTATAAGGCCTTTCAGGTAAAAGGATGAGATACAAGAAGACATGAAGATGGGCACTTTCGGGGCATAATGAATCAGTCAGATCACTGAGGGTTTTAAGAACCTGTTAAAGGATGGGGTGAACTAATATGGGGTCTCTCAGTATGGTTTTACCATAGAAAACCTTTGAGAAAATAAATAAGCAGCCCCTTTGAGGAGAGTGAGTGCAGAGGATAGCCTGGAAGCCAGAGCTCAGCTGGCTCTGAAACTGTAGTATAGTTAAGACTCTGAATTGCCAGTGTCCATCTGCTCTATCGGTGTTTAGGAGTTGAGGTGTTTAGGAGTCGAAAGAAACCTGTGGCCATGCCCATTGAGCATCTTCAGAATGAAGAGGCCATTAGGCCGCCCCTCTGAAGTCTCAGGGTGCTTATTTTCCAGCTGTTTTCAAAGCCATGGTTTTCTGCCCTATTACGAAATACATGGTTGCCATCAGAGAGCTTGAACACAAATATTTAAAACGGAAAAATCATAATAATGGGAAACGGGGCAGATTTTGCTTGACATCACCACAAATATTTCTGAACTGATTTTAGATTTATGAATAAATGATTATTCCAGTCTCTGGGTTAAATATTTAAAACTCAGCTTCCCTTTTGGAATTCATGTATAATAGAGGGCTGATTATTCTGAGCTGCACATTTTCGCTTTTCATTTCCGTCTTTTAATACGTTATAATTATTCTTCTTATCCCATCCCTTTTCAGTCCCCTGCATGAAAAATTATTTAAACGCCGCACACAAATCCTCTGTGAAGGAAGAAAAGGAAATTCCGTGCGTGGGTCTCAGCAGGAGTGCAGCTGATACAGCTTCAAATAATGCTGAAGAAGCAGCACATATGTGCAGGCAGAGTGCCCCTGATTCTCTTCCTGTGCCAGATGATCAGTGCTTTGGATGTTCCTCTTGATCGTGAGTATTAACAGAGTAGACCTTAGGCCAGGAGGCATACCCTCCCAGGATTTACTGTCACCCTGGGCTGAGCTTATGAGGAAGGTGTCTGCATGACACTGACAAGCTAATCAAAATTAATTTGGCTTTTACCTTCAGCACCTGGTGTTAATGAAGACACCGTAGAAAAGGATGGAAATATCTGGATGTGGGGTCCCCTCTTCTTCATTATCTTTCTTTGCCTCAGGTGTCTTTTGTGTGCAGTGGTGGGAGTGGCCTGAGAAGGAACTGGTGAGACCCTCCTGAGCTTCCTGGTGGGGAGCTCTTTGTGGATGGACCCTGTGAACCACTTGCAAAGGATGATGCAGGCCCTCCCCAGTTATTGTCCTTCTTGTGTTTACTTTCTTCCTTCATTGCTGAGGCATCTCTGAAAACTAAAATAACTAGCGGATGCTGTTGACATCCCTCTGAGCCTTCCTATCCCCAGATCACCCTTACTTCAGACTCTGTTCACCCTGATTCATACACACGGACATTAGGAAACTCAGTTCCTAATTTCGCATCCTAAATGTGAGTCTGTAAGAACTACCATTCTTACAGATGCCATGCACAATTCCAGTGAATAGTCTTTGTGGTCAAAGGCTAAGGAGCAACATTTTGATACGAAGACAAGACCTGCTAAATCACTGAAATGAACAGGGAAACAGGGTTACTGCATTTCTCTCCCTCATTTCCCAAAAAGTAAAATGTGTGTTATAGTCTCCCTGGCCTGAGTGGATTGTTTGTAGACAATAAAGACAATACTGGATTCTAGCTGGTTATATTCCTTGCAGCAGAAAGCAGAATTTCAAATCTGAAGAATTTCTGCACTTCACAATTGATTTACCCTTTATCCCCAGTCTATATGACCTCTGTAAAGCCATTAGTTTCCTGAGTAGAGCATCTGTTTGGCGAGCTTTCTAAGTTGCAAGGGAGATAGCTGTTTCCTGGGGTTATCCAATTGCTGGTGTATCCTTTTCTGCTGTAGAAGTTGCAACTATCAGTGGGTTTCCTACATCCTCTCTGCTCACTTTCTGGGTCCTGCTTCTCTACACTAAAGTACAATAAAATGCAGCATTTTTCATTTTAAAAGTTAATCATCCAATGACTTTAATTTAAAAATGTGTAGATATATATTTAATTGAAATATGCATTCGTTTGAGCCCATTAGAGCAGGAATATTTAAGTAAGCATTTGCTTTGATAGATGCACTGGAAAGATGGAGATCAGTGAGGGAAATGCTTTTGTTCTCTCTTGTGTTAAATATATTCCTCCTTAATCTGACTGCTCCATCTAACTATCAGGGGAACCAGGCACCTAGGGCTAACTCAATTATGGCAGCTAATGGAGCCGAGGCACAACCATGATGAAAATAAAGTCACCGGTAGCCTAGGCTCTCCTGCATTAACCTTTGCTTTGCAAGCAGTAATGACAGGCAGTGCCGCAGAATGATTGGAATTGCACGCAAACACATCTTCGTCCCATATACCCTTTCTTCATCACACACAATGATCCTTCATACGGGACCGGGTAATCTGGCTGATTGAGAATTCCAAAGCAGAAATATGGTAATAGTATAAAACCATCTTGGAGAGAAACCATGGAGATGTGCATATCTTAAGTCGGATTGGATCTGAGTTGGATGGAGAACTGTAGCGATATCCCGTTGTGAGGTATCATTATCATGTACATCCTGGTGTCTGGGATAATAAGATCAGATACCACATAAAACGTGACAATTCAAATTAATTGTAGATTTCATCTATTTTTCCAATTGAGCATAATTATCAATACATCACCATTACTATCCTGGAAGAGCCTTTTTTTCCCCCTACAGCATACATAGCCTTTGTTCTTCCATATGCTGATGTGAGAAGCTGCTGCAGGGGCAAGCCAAACCATGAGTACCACTTTCTTTCTCTTGTAATGTCACAACTTTAACTTTCACAATATGTTTTATTTATTTTTAAGGCCAAACCAAGTAGACAAAAATGCCCCTTTTTATCTTTAAGGTGCTAACATTCTCACTACTAACATCTGGTTTTCTTTAATCTTCTTTGCCCACTCATGCGCTGATACTGATGGGGAAAAAGCAAAGCTCCTTGATGACTGTAAGTGTCTTTCTACAAACTACAAGGCAGTGTGGAAGTGTGACCATGTCCTTGTTTCTTGAATTAATGGTGTGAAGCAACAAACAGCATCTTGTTTTGTGCTAGGTGGTTTTCTAAGCATGGCATTTACTATATGGCCCAACACCTTGTTTGAAAGCTAAGGTACAAATGTAATATATAACCTGCATGAATTACGGAGACTCTGACATTACTTTTGCCAACTGCTGCTATTCTACTAACATCCAAGCTGTGTTTAAATCTGATGTAACTCAATGAGAAAAGTTTTAGGGAGAATGCCAGAACAGACACTTTTTTTGTAGAGGTTTGGGAGCTGGGAATACGCAGAAGCCCCATTCATGTCCCTCTCCAGTGGCTTTAGTCTTCAGAACTGGGTAGAACAATGTTCCTAGGTGTTCTAAGTAGAAAAGCCCTGAAAATTAGAAAAATATCTTGAAATAACATGGATCCTGGGAAGCTTCCTATAAGCAAAAATGTTTGCTGTTTTTGACAGCTGGGTAGCATTTATCATCCAGTGAAAAGATGGTCCATTTTCAGACATTTGATGCTGAGTTAAACAGACAAATCTTGGTAAGTCACTTATTACTACAAAGCATTTGTTAATTGCCATATGACCTAAGCACTATTGAAAAAGATACCTCCAGATGGCAAACTCCTGGTACAGATGCAGGTACAGGAGGGGAAAGCCCTGCATTTTAAACCACAAAATTTGCATGTCTGGCACCTTATCCACCCCCATCACTCCTCCCCAAACAAACTGGATTGAACCACCCCTAAGAATCCATTCTACCAATGTCTTTGTTCACCATTCTGACAAACAAACTGGATTGAACCACCCCTAAGAATCCATTCTACCAATGTCTTTGTTCACCATTCTGACAGAATAGAACCTCAAGAATTCCTTTCATTATCTCAAATGCTGTACTCCTAGAAGAATGTGATGGTTGATCAATACAAATGAAGCTGGCCCAATCAGGAGGCTTGAAGTTCCACTGAACAATCCCAGTGTTGGCATCCACTAGATATTTTTACACAAAGTGTGTTACTGATCCTCCCAGTCCCAGTTGCAGGCCAACTCAATGTTTGAACCTCCTTTCCCTTTGAGGTCTTACAGGAGTTGAGGCTCAAGTCTCCCAACTAATGAAAAACAGCCAAGTAACCTTCAGACAAAACTGCTGACTAGCTTTGGAAATCAACAAGATAAAGGCAGGAAGCTCCAAAGTGCAGGGGAATGCAAGCTGTACTACTTCACTGCCCAGTCCTGAAGGTGCCCTAGCATGTTTGCATTGGGGGCCACATAAGCTTTAGTCATAGGAAACTGCCCTAGACATCATGAGATACACAGATACATGCTTGGCCTCTACCTACTACAGGTAATAATTTTACCCCAGAGGAATGGGGAACAAATTCTATCTCCTGAGAGAAAAGGGCCTATGGTAGTCTTGAAGCAATTTAGAGCATGCTCAAGGTCTCTGGATGGACTTTCCTCAGATTGAATTGCTCTGGGTCAAAACAATTAGCTCTAATAGTTTCACATTAAAGGACCAGGTAACACTTTGAAGAGCACATAGAAACAAGGTCTCCTAGAAAGAAGGATTTTATTCTCATTACTAACCCAGATAAGAGTGTTTTCTCTTCATTCCTAATTCATCTACCTCCTGGCACTGATAAAGCATGTTAAGGCTCCGATTTAACAATCTTTTAAACATGAGTTTTGTCAAAAGTATGTTTTCCCGAGATATAATAATTTACACCATTTGAATACTAATGAGCTTTATGTCAGTGACTCTGTCATAAGAAAGATTTAAATCTACCTTATAAATTATATTGACAGGCACTGCTTGAAATGAAAGCAGCATGGATTTCTCATTGTTACATCAGAAAAAAGTTTGAATATTAGATTTGCATTAATAATTATTTTCCCAGACTTTTGATCTGGGAAAATGGACTTTGTAAGTGTGTAATGATGGTACCAAAGAGAAGTTGTGTCTTGACTTCCCAACTTTAGTTGAAGACATAATGAGGACTTACTGCTACAAAAAATAACTAGGAATCATTGTGACATATTTAATCTAAGGCAAGTGATTTTAGTATAGAAAAAGTTGCTGCTATCACGGCAGTAAGTCATGTAATCCTTTACATTATTCTCTCTTTTACAATCAAGTGGTACAACCTCCAACCATCACTCAACAGTCACCAAAAGACTACATTATTGACCCTCGGGAGAATATTGTAATCCAGTGTGAGGCCAAAGGAAAACCTCCTCCAAGGTGAGCATTTTTCCTGCTTTTGGCAGCATTTAAAATAGTAGGCAATCTCTGAATGTAGCAAGGTTTGGAATTTTGATAGAGTAGGAGAGGTCATGTGGAACACTTTCTCTTTTAGTTGGATAGTTCTCAGAATGAGTAGCAGCACATGCTTTTATCTAACCAATTCCCCAGCTCATTTCAGCTCTTCCAAGGTCTTAAAAATGTCTTCTTAGGTTCTGCATATCTCTAAAGCATCAGTTATAGATTCATTGTCTCATCTCTTAGGTTAATAGTAGCTTATTTGCTAAAGTCTAGAGTTTTGCATTCTCCTATTCATGCTTTTTTTGTAAAATACTTGTAATTTGTGAGGAGATAGGGAAAGACACTCTAATCTTGGTTCTGACACCAATAGTTTTTATTCATGTAAGCAAGGCCAACCCTCTTTTTATCTGGGCTTGTCTTTCTCACCTGTTGAAAAAGATTAATTTTACTTGAAGACTTCTACAGACTCTCCTACCTCTATTCTGGCCATGGGATAGTCTGACACTGTTCTCCACACTTATCCGGATTCACTATGGGGAATCTCAGCATGAGCACTTCATGATCCAGTCTAAACAAAAGATGACAAAGATGGGAAATGGAGGCCTGTCCTGCCCCACTATCTGTCCAAGGCCATACAGAGAGTGGCACAACAGCTAGTAGAGAAATATGGAGAATTCTATAGAGTTTGGTTGATAAAATATAAGACCTTTAATAACTATTATATTAAAACAATTAAAATTTATGATTGTTAAATTATAACTAGACATAATCAATAAATAATAAAAGGGTGAATGTTTTAGGTATTTTATCTGCCATATTCACATATAGCATATATATGTATATATTATATAATGTTATATTATATATACATATATATGTATACATATATATATATGTGTGTGTGTGTATATATATATATACATATATATTATAATATTATAAGCCTTATCACCTAAGAAAAACCTACCTGGTTCTAGATACCAGTGTATGCCAACCTTTCCATCAAAGCTTTACTCCAAAACAGTAACCCCATCATATTGTTGAAAAGTGTTTTTCAAACAGGCCTCAATGTGCCCTTCTGTGTCATTCTTAGTTAATGTCTTCCATACTTGTATGGCAGGACTTCTCATTAGTTAGAGGTGATGAGTATTTGCTGTGAGAAAGAACTGTCCTGTGTACTGTTTGATGTACCACTGTCCTTGACCTCTGTCCACATGATGCATATAGACAGCACCACGAGCATCTCCTGCCCTAGCTTTTGCAAGCACCACTGAAGCATAAGTAGTAAGAAAAGAAATCTGAGCTGAAAACACAGGGAAGTTTGATAGGTATGCCTCTTCATCATCTTACCATCACCGAGGTGAGACCAGTCAGGAAGTATTTAATCACAGGAGTACCATGGCATTTACAGGAGGCATCTTTCATATAACAAAACTGAGAACAAGGAATCTTGGTTGACAAGTTGGTAGTTCATCTAAGAATTATATACTTATTTCTGGAATTAAAAATCCTTAACTACAACTTTTGTAGAATTAGCACTTTTAAAAATTAACATTTAAGACAACCCAAAGCTTTAACTCTCCTCCCTGCCTCCAGTTTGTACTTTGGTAACTTGAAACAGATCTGATGGATTTCCCACTGAAGATAATACAATACTTATAGAGACCTATTTTGTCACATCTCAGCTTAGAGAACACTTTTATAGACAGCTTAACTGTATGAACAATGGGGTTTATAATAGAAATGTTAATACAGCTCAGAGACTGTGCCTTGAGAATATCGTGTTTGTTGTTTTTTAGAAAATACATCAGGCAACTTGTGTTAAATTTGGGCTAAATTTAAAGAAGTATATGCCTCAAAACATAAAAACAGCATTTTTTTTTCTGAGTCATGATTTGGTAGTACCTTTTAAGTGTGAGACATTTTACTAACTATTGAAATCTAACAATTATTCCTGGGACTCTCTAAAGCCTAAGGCTTTTCTAAGGGTACATAATCCTATTTCTCTAGACCATTAACAAGCTTAATCCTTGATGTGTTTGGCAGCTTTTCCTGGACTCGTAATGGAACTCATTTTGACATAGACAAGGACCCTCTGGTCACCATGAAGCCTGGCTCGGGAACCCTTGTCATCAACATCATGAGTGAAGGGAAAGCAGAGACCTATGAAGGCGTCTACCAGTGCACTGCAAGGAATGAGCGCGGAGCTGCCGTCTCCAATAACATTGTTGTCCGCCCGTCTAGTAAGTGAGATTTGTCAACCAAACCTGACCCTTAAAATATGTGTTCCCAACCTCATCATCTGTCACAGTATCCAAGTGTGACCACAAGAAAGCAAGAGTGTTGCTTCCAGTATTCCACTTTGGCTTGCGTGGAGCTATTTTCTCCTCTCTGTTTTCCAGCAAGGTCCTCCATCCAGTGTTTGCCAATCCTATGTGTCTAAGTGAGAGTCCAAGGCTATAAGGGGTGTTTATTCCCTAAATTGATCTTCTAGTATAGCTTATTATAAGATGGAAATAAATTCCTATTATATGGGTAACTGTGATTTCTTTTAACAGTTGTTTCAATTTTCTACTGGAAATTGATGGCCCTTTTTACAGTGGTCTGTACTAAAATCCCTACAATAGCCTTAATTGTATTTAAAGAAAAATGACCATTTGTAATTTTAAATTACACAATGACCATTGTGGTAATTTTAAAAATACTAAAGCTATATATAAAGACATTTAAGTTGATCTTGAGTCTTTCCAATCATAGAAATAACTTCAGTACTTTTCTTTCCTAATGTATATGTATATAAAACTAGTTTATTCTGAAATGCTATTTTAGTATATGTACTGCCAAAACAAGCACCTAAAATGCTATTTTACAAACATTTTTAACATTAATATATCATATACATTCTCTTACCAATAGTACTGTATGAAAAATGAAGGTATACATAGTTACTTATTGAAGAAATCTGCTGACATTGAAGTTTCTCCCATTCTTTGTGGAGAACATGATGCCTGTATCAAAGCCAATGTCTTATTGCTGTATTATTATATATTATTAGACAATGGATTAGTGGCTTGAGTCCTACTAGCAACTGCAATATGGATTTTTTTCCTTTTTCTCCTATAATCGTTTTTTAAAAAATGAAAACTCTAACACCTTATTTAAAAGTAATTCCTTCATTATTTAAGGTATATAAATTCTAAGTTACAATTTCCCCAAAAATCTTTGAATACCTTTCTTTGTATTGTTGTCTTTTTTTTTTTTTTGCATGAAGAAATACCTCAAAAGGTTTTTGGTTTTTGTTTAACAGGGTCGCCCTTGTGGACCAAGGAAAGACTTGAGCCAATCATACTTCGAAATGGTCAGTCATTAGTACTTCCATGTAGGCCTCCAATTGGATTACCACCAGCCATAATATTTTGGATGGATAATTGTAAGTCTTAATGTTAAGAATGTTTTCAACCATCCTGTAGTTATTTGTTGTTTTAACAATTTACCTCCTCTTACGAATCATAAAGTACTTGTAAAATGATATGCAGATGCTCAGGAAAATAGCTGCTTACTGAAATAAGCACAATGCAACTTCATTCACTAACCATCCCATGCACAGCTATAGATAGACAGCAAGAGAAAATACTGTCACTGGGCTTACCTTCATGTGTGAAGAGCAAGTAGGGCAAAAGGGAAGTGGAAGGGTGTTGCTGCCTGCAGCTAAATATGAACAGGTTCTCTGGGAGAGGAATAGGAGCCTGTAGGGAAGGGAACTGGACGGCGAGAGAGTATTAAAAAATGAGACTGAGGCACGGTGTGCTTTCAGTCCTCCATCATTATTCAACTGTGTCTTTATTACAAGTGGGTAGGCAGAAAACCCCTCCTCCAGTCTGTCGGCATCTTGTGGCCCAATCAGCATCTTCATGTTCAGTCTCTGGAGGCGGGACTTCTGGTGTAACAGGAACTTAGAGAGAGGCGTGGCTATTAGCAGGAGGTTGGAGAGAGACATGGCTGTTTGCAGGGGCTTAGAGAGAAGCTGGGCTATTTGTGGCAAGGCAAGGTCTGAAAGAACCAGCTCTTAGCTGGAGGAGGGTCACAGAAGGGACCCCAGTGTGGCTCAATGTGTAGCCTAGTGGTAGAGCAGTTGTCTAGAATCTATAAAGCCTTTGGTTCAATCCCCAGGACTTGATAAAGAGAGTGGGACAGAGACCAATTAGATATGCATTGTTGTAATCCAGGCCATTAATGGTGACTTGAGCTTGTGTGGTCATAGTAGAGTGGAAAGACTCTGGATATATTCTAAGGGTAGAGTCTCCACAGCCAGAGATGTAGGAACATGGGGAGAGGCATCAGGGATGAACACAACATTTAGAGACTAAAACCTGATTTAAAAATAAGAGTATCCTCTAACAAATTTCAAAAGCTGGCAGGAGAGGAAGTCAAGTTGCTTTGGTTATAGCATATCTTCATGTTCCAACAACATTTAATATTTAATCAGCCTTTACTGAGTGTCAGTTCCTTTACTAAGAATATCACAAGACCGTCAAATTTCTCCCAAGCATCTGAGGCATATCTATTCATCCTCTCAGTCTTTCTATTAATTAAACTGGGGCAAGGAGAAATGAAACTAGTTGTTGGGGGATTTTCAGTTTTGTCTACTTTTGCCCTTGCCCTTGATGGAACCATCTGTTTTTCTACTTTATTCTCCCCAAACCCCCATCAAAGCTATTTTGTTAGCATGTGATCTTAGAGATTGCACACAGCTTGGCTTACAAACTAAGGAACTAGGATTCGAGATGTGAGAGGTATAAGACACCCACATGTCAATATGCACATCACAGGTCAGAGGTATGAGGCAGAGGCTAAGCCAGGGCTGCAGACAGCAGGGTATGAGTTCTTAGTGAGCTGAATGAGGTAATTAGAGATCAAGTACTGTGTAAATAATGGAGTCTGGGACCGAGACCAAAAGCCTTGGAAGAACTTAGGGAAAACACAGGAATGCAAATGAGAAGGAGCTGTCACTGAGATAAGAGGAGATCAAGAGAGGTAGAATGGTGTTCCATGGACCAGGCAAGAATACAGGGTACAATGGTGATGACCATTGAGTGCAACTAATAGACAATATGAGGCCTGGGAGTGACTGTTCGGTCTGATAACAAGAGACTACTGTGTCCTTGAAAGAGACCTGCCTATAGATGATATGGTGGGAATGCATGCAAAAGATTTGCACAAAATACCCTACTCTCAGAGACCCCACTCCCTCTGCCAACACGGGCGGCAAACCTCAATGAAGAGAAACTTGGATTCTAATACTTAATGATCCTTGATAACTCATGAAACCTCTCAAAGGAAGGGTTGCAAGAAGTGAAAACCAAGTCTATACACAAATAAATGTGCAAATATATACTTCCTGTATTTGTGTGGCCGCTATTAAGGATTTTGTGGGGATATGCAACAAATCCAATATAAAGGAGTGATTTATAGCTTGGCAAATAATTGTCTTCAAATATCACCATCAAAATTAGATTCACCAATCTTTCCTATTCAGAAATGATTTTTTGTCTGCTTAATAAAGAAATATGCCACATGCGAGCTCTCTAAATAATCTGAATATGTAACTAATGCTTCCTGCATGATGCAGCTGGCAGTCTGCATGATTTCATGAATGTTAAAATGGCAGTGAGCCAGGACTTGCACCTGAAATATGGAAACAAAAGCTGAATTCCCACAGCACTGTTGCTTTATGCATCATAAAAATATTTCTATTTGTATATTTTTCTCCAAGTATTATACAAAGAAACTCAAAGGGCAAACTCACCCCCCTCCCCATTAACATCCTGTTGTCTTACATTGGAGCTACCAGCATCCATTAGTCAGGCAATTCAGGAGGAGAAGCAAAAGATAATAAATATATGTCTTTGGTGCCTTGGATTTATTAAACAAACATATTTCTTTTCTGAGACAGGGTCTCACTGTGTAACCCAGGCTGATGTTGAAGTTGATATATATAGCACAGGCTTGCCTCAACCTGTGGTCATTTTCCCTCATAGGTTGGATTTCAGGCATGCATCACCTTGCCTGGATCTCAGTCTACGCTCTTTTCTTCAGTATTGCAAAACTATTCCTATCCGAGAGGATTAAAGTTTTAAGACTATGCCTTTATAAGCTTCCACCTTGATTGAAACTTGAGTAGCGTAATTAACCGGTGGTGTGCTTTCAGCCCTGACCACAGGGCTTTGAACTACAATTTTGCATTTTGTGAAATATCTGGTTGGGTGTTTGCTGCAGGAAGAACACAATCCTTGACCCAGCCTGAGGAAATCCCATCAGTTGATATGACACCTAGCCTGACTTTTTAGGGTGTATAGCTTTTCCAGCTCCTTCTCACTTGAGAGCTGAAGAAACCACAGCTCAGGCTCTGGGACTGAGTCTGAAGCCTCAGAGTGTTTTTTGATGGTCATTTGTAATATCATATAATGATCAGTGATCAGTGCCTCCCACTCTCTCTATCCCTCAGTCGTGTAGGAAATCTTCTCTCTAGGCATAAGGCTAGCTCTTTCCCTGGTCCTGAAAGTGGACAGTTATGTTGGAAACTGGAAGGTGTGGGTGCCGATGGCCAATACTTAGCCTTTCCAGGGCTTTAAGGAGCCCCAGCCAAAGGCTAGGCACCTGCCTATACTTTCAATATGGACACACAAAAAAGTGTATCCTCCCTCCTGGAGCTTCAGTGTTAGTACATTGAAATGACCACTATGCATACATGAGTAAAAGATGGACTGTGTTGTAAGATGAGCTGCATATGAGGGGAGGGAAGCCAGGCCTGACTTCCTTGTACCGGATCATAGCATCAAATAGTGGTACCACTGCTTGTTCTGGTTAATCACGTGTGTGTTACCTGGTTAGTTAATTAGATCAACTTCCATGAGGCTGGGGATCTGCTGGGCTTGACTCCTTGCTCAGAGCCTAATTTTTGATACCATGTAACTCATGTTAATATCCTTACAAACTTGAAGATGTGCTTTCTAAGATGTAGGCAATCAGAGACCAATTTAGATACTGGGGAATATGCAAACCTGCTACAGAGCAGTTTTGTTTGTTTGTCTGTTTCTACTTAATGAAATATTTCACTTTACGGCTCTAGTCCCATTTCTACTCCAGCCTCCAAGAAATTCAGATTGGAAATTCAGATTGACACTCAGTGGAGTGTCAGTGTGTCTCACATCTTAAAAAACAAACAAAATGCCGGGCAGTGGTGGCACTTGCCTTTAATCCCAGCACTTGGGAGGCAGAGGCAGGTGGATTTCTGAGTTCAAAGCCAGCCTAGGTCTACAGAGTGAGTTCCAGGACAGCCAGAGCTATACAGAGAAACCCTGTCTTGAAAAACCAAAAACCAAACCAAAACAAAACAAAAAACAAAACAACAACAAAAAAGCCCAGTCTTTTTTTTACTAAAAGAGCTGGAAAGATTATATATATATATGTATGTATGTATGTATGTGTGTGTATGTATGTATGTATGTGTATGTATGTATGTATGTATGTATGCATACATGCATGCATGCATGCATGCATGCATGTACGTTTTTCCAGATGACATTCACAGGGGAATTAGTAGATGGTTGTCCTGCTGGTATGGAGAATGGTGACTGTATGATGGAGTGATCTGAGTATCTTTGTCTTCCCCCAGCCTTCCAGAGACTTCCACAGAGTGAGCGGGTTTCCCAAGGACTAAACGGAGACCTTTACTTCTCCAATGTCCTCCCAGAGGACACTCGTGAAGACTATATCTGCTATGCCAGATTTAATCACACTCAAACCATCCAGCAGAAGCAGCCTATTTCTTTGAAGGTGATTTCAGGTAAGAGCTCAGCTTCCTGGGTCTCTTTCAATGGTGTTTACTCATGTGAATCAAATTGTTAACAATTAAATACAGTCTGACTCCAAGGTAAATCAGTTCAATGACCAAGAAAATTCCTGCAAAGGCTCACTAAAGCATTAGCTTATATGCTAGAAAAAAAATCATGCAAGCCCTAAATATTGTCTTTTACATTACCCACTGACTGCCATTCCTATTTCCCTGACAAGCTCCTGACTCTATGGTATTTTGAGAATCGATGTATGCATTATGCCCCACAATGCCTTTTACTGGCATTTACCACGTAGATCAAGTGGCAGTTGGGGGCGGCAGCATGAATTCTGAGTTATCTAGGATGATGTCAAGCACTATACTTGCCTGGAAGGAATGGCACTTAGCATAGCTAGATGCTTTTATTTCTGTTGCCCAATGGTTTTTGACCCATATCACTTACTTTTGTGCCCTCTTCATGATATTCTGTTTATTTCAGTGGATGAATTGAATGACACTATAGCTGCTAATTTGAGTGACACTGAGTTTTATGGTGGTGAGTTACAGTGGTTGTAACCGATATTCTCTCCTTCATTGTAGACTTTAGTTCACTAACTTCACCTCCATGGCCACTTAACCTTGTTTCTTTAGGAAACTTCTAGTTACGTGTTTAATATCACTGTATCCATGTGTGTTTCTTAAGAAACTTACCTGTAAACTTTCAAGCATGTCACTGAAACATTTTCCATAATGTATGTACAATTAAGCTTGTTATGAAGTTTCATGTAAACCATTTCATATGCTTTAGAAGAAAAATCTGTCATATGTGTTTAGAATTGTATTTTTCATACTTTGTGCTGTCTATAAACTTTTTGCATGGCCTACAATATAAACTGATTGGTCATATTAACCCCTAGAGTATTGACTCATCAGAACCTTCAGGAACTAACATAGAGTGCATTCTGTGGTAATCAGCTAACCTTCCTTAAGTGTTTCAAGACATTATTCAGCAGAATTAGCGACCCTGTTGCTTTTAGCTTTGGTAGAAACCTAGTCACTGTTTTCTGTGGGAGGAAACTTTTAAAAATAGATCATTCAGCTTCATTGCATTAAACTGAAACAAATTTGATTTCCTTAAGGCTGTCAAGCATAAAATCTGTCACTAAACAATAACGGCTCTGGATATAAAGACTTCTCAAATCCCCGTAGATGGAGTTTCTGCTACATTAGTTTTTACCTTTAAGATATAAACATTGCAGAATATGGCAGATAGAACCCTCACCTTTACTTATTTAATATAGCTCTCTTGACGCCAAATATGGGCATCAAGACTCTTCTCAAGGTGATTTTTACAGGAGGAAGTTCCCCTAACAACCTCTAAAATCCTTAAGAAAGCAAATTTTTCTCCAGCAATACTATTTTGGATCTTCAGATTTTTCTTTTGAGAAATGAGAAATTTACATATTGCCTTTTCATTTGGTCTTAGGAGCAGCAAGGGCGTCATTTGTAGTTCAAACAGTGAAAGGTTTTAGGATATTTTCACTTGAAAATGTCCCCAAGCCTTTAGTAGATAGGGTCACATTTGTTAAAAGTCCATAAGACAGAAGGTGTCTTGTCTAACTATTTCTAAGCTCTCTGGTCTAGACCTTCTTTATTTTGTTACCAGATAAAATGATTTCCATGTGTTCAGCTCTGCTCCTCCTCCTCTTCTATTTGAAGGCCTGGGGCCTTGCGGGTACTAAGCAAGCGCTGCCTCGAAGCCTGTCCTTCAGCTTCTCTACTGTAAATCTTTATTCAGAGCATATCATGTTCCAGAACTCTTTAGAAATTCTCTAGTTTTGTTTTATTTTTCACAAACCTTGCAGTGTAGGAATCTTGAGATATAAGTCAATGGTAAGGGCTATAATATTATGTCCAGAATAAATCAAAAAAATGTTGTCCATTAATGATTTACTGCTAAAAAAGAAGAAAAAAACCTAACATCTTCCAAAAGATACACTTTTTGCTTTGACCTGAGCACTAGTCTTAAAAAAATGTGATGAGCTTACGTCTTTGCATTGTCATTTTGGAGCTTTACCAGTCCACAGAAAATTGATAAAAACCTAACCTAGTTAAAGACATGTACCAAAAAGAGTCCTTGACACTGCTTTGCCCATGCAATCAAAATTGTTTCTTTTCCTGGCACACTGAATAAGTATAAGGAGAGAGTGTGTGTGCTTAACTTAACAAATTTCAGAATAAGCATTCAATGGATTTGAAATGAGAGTAGAATTTTAGGTGGCTTTTGACAGCAGCTGTGTTCTTAGAAACACATGTTCATAATTTTAATGTGTATTGGTTTTCTTGTTTGCAGCTAAATCTAGTAAAGAGAGGCCACCAACATTTCTAACTCCAGAGGGCAATGAAAGCCACAAAGAGGAGTTAAGAGGAAACGTGCTTTCGCTGGAGTGCATTGCAGAAGGCCTGTGAGTGAATGAGTTCTGTCCCTATGTTACCTCTTATCAACATATAACAGGTTGACAGGCATTGCTACCCCAGGAACAGCAATTGTTTTATGCTTCCAATTTGACCCAAATTTAAAAAAAATTATCAAACATTTCCTGAGTACACTTTGAATTGCGTTTTATTGCTAAAATATTTTGATGTAACAGTGCTCATATTGCAGTACGCTATCTGTATCTGTCTTATGATCACTGATCACTGTGCTGTAATAACAGGGTAGAATTTTGCTGTTTTCTAATGAATAACCTCAGAATTTGGTGGTTAAAAAAAAAAAAATCAGCTACTTACCCTTGATCATTGTGAGTGCTCCTGGGAGGAGGCCTTTGAAAGCAGGATGACTGCAAGTTCCTTACTCTCAAGGTTTGCCGCCTGGAGCACCTGATGTGTTGGCAGTCTTGCCCTCTCTTACTGTCTGTCATCAAAAGCTCACAGCATATCTCAGGGCCTCAAAACCGAGGCACCGTCCCTTCTGTTCCTTCCTGTGGGCAGAGTGTAAAGCCAAGGTGCTCATCTGTGCATACTTCAGAGCCCATGTGCCTTTGGCAGGCATCCCACTAAGGCCTTGGGCAGATACAAGAGCAACTGTGAACTTGGATCCACATGTCAGGCAAGTTTCTAGGTTTTCCGGCATATAGCAAGTGTCTTTAAATGATCATGGTTACTACAGCTCTGACTAGGATCCCTGGAACACATTTCCTTCACATTTTGTGATTTGTGCTGTTTCCGAACTGGACATCCAATGATCGTATAACCGGTCCTTAAGCCAGGAACAAATACTTCTGAATGCATATGGTGCCCTCTTCTGGCACAATCAGGAAATTACACATTTGACATGACAGTCCATTCAGCTTCAACACTTAACAAAAACTCTTAAAATGCCCCAGTGTAGGGGAATGCCAGGGCCAGAAAGTGGGAGAGGGCGGGGTGGCAGGCATGGGGAGGGGGGAGGCAACAGGGGTTTGTTTTTGTTTGTTTTTTTGTTTTTTGGAGGGGAAACTGGGAATGGAGAAATTCGCATATAAATAAAGAAATAAAAAAAATATGACAATATGACAACAATCTTTCCTAACATAATTTAATTTCTAATTTTTATCTTTTTGTAGTCAAACACCAACATGACATTTAACAAGTTTCATATTTTAGCACATTTCATGTTTTCAAATTAAGAACAATGAATTGTTTTTTAAATTGCTGGTTGCAATTTGGAAATAGAAAAGAAAGGACTTTTAAAACGTTGAAATCTCATGAATCCACGGTTGAAACTGTACTTTTTACAAACCAGGGGCCATTAGGCTCAGCATTAAACCATTTATCAGACTCTAAGATGGCTCAGTCAAGTAGGAGCCTGGCATAACAACTGATGATGGCTTTGTTCAGTGTAAATCATAAAACATCCTGTGTCTATCCCTCTCACCTCATCTGAAACATGAGTCAAACTGTAAGGGAACATCACATGCTGTCAGATTCCATGTGTGACTAATACATCGAAACTAATCTCCCATCTTCGGCAGCTTTGCATGTTTACAGCGCGGACTGCTAATTTTAGAAACCACTTCATCAGATTTATATGCTGTCATTTTGTTCATCCAAACAAAGCAAAGCCCATGTTACAGACTGTCATTAAATCCCTCTTGCATCTCTGATAACAAATAGAGTGATGTCCTGAGGCCCTTCTTCCTTGCAATCTTCCCTCTGCACATGGCTGAGCACACAGGCATGTGCATGTGCACGCACATGTTTATGTTGGACAATTTAAAATTTTTATCTCATGTAAGTTCTGAAGATGTTATGCAAGTCAGCCATCCTTATTAAGACGACTGGAGATTCGAAGGCACAAGGAAGTAGAGGAACCAAGGTCAGAGAAGAATGTAAGGGAAGATCTGAGCTGTTGAGAAAGATCTAAGTCCAAGCATATTCTGGCTTTTCATTCTTAAGCCATTTGTTTGGATTTTCCTAATTTAAAAGAGCAAAATTGAATGAGAACTGGAATAACATTAATCTGATCTATTATCAGCTAGCATAATGGTATTTTAAAATATCACTAATAGTAAAGTAAAGAAAATAATTCTAATCATTAGTCTTTTAATTCATATCATTAGTGTGCCATAAAATAGTAGATTTCACCAGGTTGATTTGTAAATATATATTAAAAAAAGTCCAGAGGCACTGAAGTGCCTGTGAGTTGATTCTATATATATCTTTAATGCTAGCTGATTAAATTAATCAATATGATTAGCTTAATAGTAATTCTCTTGATTGGGATAGTAAAGGTCTGTAGGGCATCCTCACTGATCAGAACTTGGAAGGAAAGATTAGGTCCCTTGAGTAAAGCAATCCATGCTTAGAGGTGCATCATCACTGAGCATAAAAAATAGTATAGTTCTAATTATCTGAAAATGGAATCATCTCAAGTACAGGATCTGAGCATTACTCATAAAAAATGTGATGTTAATTAAAAGGTCTCTATGTTTGTCATTATCTTTACGTAACGAATCGATTATAAGATTATAAATGTCCATGAAAACTCACTCTGCAAATCGGTCACAGTTGAACTCCTCTTCCTTTGTAAGATCATTACTTATTTATTCTCTCAGACCTACTCCAATTATTTACTGGATCAAAGAAGATGGAACGCTTCCTGTCAACCGGACGTTTTATCGGAACTTTAAGAAAACTTTGCAGATCATTCATGTTTCCGAAGCAGACTCTGGAAATTATCAGTGCATAGCAAAAAATGCATTAGGAGCCGTCCATCACACCATTTCTGTCACAGTTAAAGGTATACCTTGATCTCAGACGCATTCCCCCCAAGTGTGGGGGCTTTGCAACTTTGGTTTAATGTGCTTTTGATCATGTTTTTCAGTAATGAGAAGTTTAAATTTATATCCACATTCACGGTGTCATGAATCTTTTCCCATTTCTATTGTAATTGCATCCAGGCCAGATTAAAAAGCCACTCATTCAGATCTTCCTTGCAGAACTGCAATTAGTAAACGCAGAAGGGATGGTGAAAACAGAAAAGCATTGCGATAGTCCCACAGAGATAACTACTACAGGCAAGATTCAGGGAGGAATTCTGAAGTTGGTGGGTGAAAACGACTTTAAGGAGAAGCAGGTCATTTGCATAGCTTCAAAGTGTTCTTCTCTCCTTAAAAAGACAGACAAACAAACAAACAAACAACAATAACAACAAAAAACATGTGGCTGGGACATTTTTAACGTATGTCCACTAATAATCATCCTTCCTGGAGGGAATGGAAGTTATGTCCTCATGGGGAATGGGCCAGACTGGTGAGGGGCTGCCAAGGAATAGAACACAGGTTACAGGACAATGTAATTTTACAGTGGGAACACTGGCAGATACTGCCTCAATCAAGTGACGAAGCTGAACATCGATAATAAGTCTCATGTTTTCCTTGGAGTGGTGTGATAAGAAAAGATGCACCACTGTGATATCCTTAGAACACTTTACCTTGAATTAAGCGTTAGAAAGTATCAGACAGACTCACTGAAGGCCTTCTGTCAAATGTGTCTAATATTCTCCAAATGTGTCAAAATCATGAAGGAAAAGGAGAGACCAAGAAACTCCCTGGCTAACAAACTCAGCCAGGGGATGTGGTGTAGCGTCCAGAACAGGGCGAAGGCCATTTTCTCTCTTGTATATAGCTGCAATCCAGCTGTGTAAAACTTTGATCTTAGGGAACCCGAGAAAAGGGGTATAGGACACTGTATTCTATCTTTGCAGCTTTCCAAAATTCAAAAATTTTAAAAATTGTTTCTCTATTTTATAATTACATAGTTCAAATTCATGTGGTTCTGCTTACTTTTTATAAAGTCTACAGAATTATTTGAATCAATTCTTAATGTTTTTTTCTTCATTCTAAAAAGTGATGCTAACATGTCTTTAAAAAAAACAACTCATATTACAACAGTCTGATGTAATCTTTGGCTACAATACTTTTTGAGTCAGATGTTTTTCTAAGTCTGCTTTTCTTCTTTCAATAAAGCGGCTCCCTACTGGATCGTGGCACCTCAAAACCTTGTGCTTTCCCCGGGCGAGAATGGGACCCTCATCTGCAGAGCTAATGGCAACCCGAAACCCAGAATTAGCTGGTTAACAAATGGAGTCCCAGTAGAAAGTAAGTGGCCTTCATTGTCTCTAGTTGAAGGAGTATTTTCAAAGTGCACCTGTATCTCGGCCACAAACAAATGCAAGGTGATGAAATAATTTAGTGTAGAAGCTGACTGTGAAATTAGCAGAGGCACCAAAGTGCCTTTAAACTTTTCTATTGTCTTTGAATACATATATATTGATTTAAAAGCATTTATTAGAATAAAGTTTAAAAAGAACTTGTGATAAAAAGATAATTCTGTGTATTAATTGGGACTTAATAATATTTCTCATTTTCTTTAGCTCAGACCGTGGGGAGAAGGACAGGGTGAGACATAAACATCACCCACAGTTAAATTAGCTTTCTTTGGAAATGTCAGACTCCACAGAGCCTGACAGGGTGACTAGGGCTGAGTTAGTAGATGACAAAAGAAAGAAACATCTGTCTGACTTTGGTTGTCAGTCCTGGGGAAAGCCCTGGTGTCCCCCTTGTTCTCCAGTCTTCCGAAGTCAGTGTCCCATTGCATACCTGAAGGACCTGGTCCTTCCGCAGGAAGCCACGCCTTCTGCCAATTTTGCCTCCTTGAGTCTTGTGAGGGCATCTTCCGGAGATCTTTAATGAAGATGTTAAGACATTGGCTGTGTTTGTATCTGTCCACTCCTGTTCTGCAGGTCTACTCTTAGCTCCTTTACATTAGTCGTCTTCCTAGGCTACCACTATGCTGCCCACAGTGGCTCATTAAAGTGTGTGGCCAGGGAGTTTTCATGAATCCTCCAAATCATAGTAAAGGCTCTTTTTATAAAACATTATTAGAGGAGTGGAGATATTAGAAAGGATTTACAACAAACCAAGAAAAAAAGGGAGTTAGAATTGCCTCTCACTGCTTCTGAACTTCTTTTTTTTTAAATAGCGTACTCACCTTTTTTATTGGAGATTTTATCCCCCCCCCAGAAACCCTTTATCCTATCCCCCCTCCTACTGCTTTTATGAGGTTGTGCTCCCACCCAACCACTCCCGCCTCCCCACCCACACATTCCCCTACACTGACTGGGTCATCAAGCCTTCACAGGACCAAGGGCCTCTTCTCCCATGGATGCCCAACAAGGCCATCCTCTATTACATATATGGCTGGAGCCACGGGTCCCTCCACGTGTACTCCTTGGTTAGTGGTTTAGACCATGGGAGCTCTAGTTGGTTGATATTGTTCTTCCTATGGGGTTGTAAATCCTTTCAGCTCCTTCAGTCCTTTTTCTAACTCCTCCTTTGGGGACCCTGTGATTAGTTCAATGGTTAGCTGCGAGCAGTTACCTCTGTATATGTCAGGCTCTGGCAGAGCCTCTCAGGAGACAGCTCTATCAGGTTTCTGTAAGCATGCAATTCTTAGCATCCACAATAGTGTCTGCATTTGGTGACTGTATATGGGATGGATTCCCCATGTGGGACAGTCTCTGGACAGCCTTTCCTTCAGTCTCTGCTCCACACTTTGTCTCTACATTTGTTCCCATGAGTATTTGGTTCCGCCTTCTAAGAAGGACTGAAGCATCCACACTTTGGTCTTCCTTCTTCTTGAGCTTCATGTGGTCTGTGAATTGTGTCTTGGGTACTCTGAGCTTTTGGGCTACTATACACTTATCAGTGAGTGCATACCATGTGTGTTCTTTTGTGACTAGGTTACCTCACTCGGGATGATATTTTTTAGTTCCATCCATTTGCCTAAGCATTTCATGAAGTCATTGTTTTTAATAGCTGAGTAGTACTCCATTGTGTAAATGTACCACATTTTCTGTATTCACTCCTCTGCATCCCCTGCCTTCCTCCTGTACCTTTTAGCCTCTTTACAGTGGAAGGCCTTTGGACAATTCCCACTACTTAGAATTCAGACTTCCTCTTAGATGGAGGGGGGGATGTAAACAAAGTTGATTTCTGCTTCAAGCCCACCCTCAGGCTCACCTCCTAGTCATTACCCGGATGGGATGGTTTGCTAATAAAGACACTTTCATTTTGGTAAGTGAGAACAACTTGACTCCTGGTAGTCTCCTGCTGAAAATCAAATCTCATTTCTACTTCCGCACAACAAAAGGCCCTTTGGCCTGACTTTTGTCAACCTTCGTCCTCCTTTAGGGTGGAAGATTCATCCCAGAGATGACGATGTCCAGGAGATTTTCTCTTGAAAGACCCAGTGTTCCTAGGAAGCAGGCACAGGAGATGTAGCTTTAGTCTGAGTAATTGCAGCCCATGCCCTGAGTGCTTTCTGGAGTGTTTTCTCGGAGTTGGCTTGTGTCACACAGCACAACAGTTCTCGGATCCTTGGGTAGAAGCAGCTTGTGTTTACCGCAAAAGGAAATACGCCCTTGGAAGAAAACTGAGTCTAATGAGGCCAGTAATTGGTGCTGATATTTATGCTCCAGTTTTAATTATGATCAGAGCAGGAAAAGGCACAAATCTCCGCCCCGATCACACATCAAAGAGCTACTGTCACTCTGAGGGGACTGTGAGCGACAAGTGAGAGAAAGAGTGGAAAAGGGCACCCAGAAGTAAGCGATGTTTTCCGGTACCAGTATGGTTTGAATAGGAATGCGTAGGTAATGATAATAGCAATATTGAATACTCAGCACTTTGCACGAAAGGGCTTGGGTTTTTCCAGTTGAGAGGTACTTTGCAATTTATGAGAGATTAAATGTGCTCCTGAGATTTAGACTCAGCAAAAACAGACATATGGGAGGGAACATCCATCTAGCCACTCAGCAGGAGAACCGGGACAGCCAGAGGCTGTTGAAGATATAAACTCGTGGGCTTGGCAGTCAGGGCACAGAGCTGAGCAGGGGAAATGGAGTCGTGTGTGAGAAGTTAAGTGATGAGCTTGATCTTTCCTCCTGATCTGTTTATCATCTTTCCGAGTTGGCCGTGTTGCTCTGCTTTTGCTGCCGTAATGAAGTACCTTGGACTAGTAATTTATAAACAACAGAACATTATTGCTCTGCTTTCTGTTCTGGAAGCTGTAAAATCCAAGTTGAAGGTACCTACAGAATTAATTTCTGGGGGCTGGCTCTTCCTCTGTGTATGTACAGAGACGGTCTTCTCTTGGGTCTTTTGTCCAGGGACACTGACCCTATTTGTGGAAGAAGGGCCCTAGGACCTAGTCACCAGCCAAAAACCTGAGCCTTTGGACTAATACCACCTTGGAGTTTGGGATTCGACACATGAACTTGTGAGTGCTGCAGACCTTTGGAGGACAGCGCCAGCACAGCAACACCTTGGTTCCTATTAACGGTTGTCTTGTGAACTTAGAATATGCCTTCAGACATACTCTTTATGGTGAAATTCAGAGGATGGGGTGTTCAGCGAGGGCAGTTGTCTCAGGGAGATAAGTTAGACTTTTCTCCTCTGACCCCAAATCATCCAATTAGGTCCCAAGCAGAAAGAATTCAGATGAAATCTCTCAAATAAGATTCTAAATTAGTTCTTTTTTCTTTTTTTTTTTTTTCATCCCCAAAGTACATACCTTTGGAAAAGAAAGAAGGAAGCCAAACAGCTATGACAGGAATTCCACAGCTCCTTTAGATAGATCTAGGGTGCCCCACCTCAGGTGCGCGGTTCAGAACAGCCTCTCTTGTGGGCATTCAGTAATGGGAACTATGAACCGCAGGAGAGCACAGCAGGTGACCTTGCCCATCAGGCTGCTCTAGGGAGCTGCAAGCAGCTGCTTGCTTCCCTGTCACAGAGATGGGATTTATTTTTGACCATGGCCAAGCCGAAAGTGCAAGGATTCTTATATGGACATTCCATCACTGCGGGTGATGAGCTAGCAGGGATCCCACTGTGCGCCACCATGGCCCCCCAGCTGCGGGTCTCTGGAAAACTTCCACTGAGTGTGGTCTTTGAGTGGAAACTAGGTCATAAGCAGCCAATAGCAGAGAGATATGCCCCGACAGATATTGGCTTCCACTAATCCAAAATAGTTAGATGAGGAAATAGAGCGAAGAGGTCATTAGAGGCTTGGAGAGGTATATGCCTTTCTTCTTGCCACACGTTCACCACAGACATAAACAAGCCTGCCTTTGAGACACGAGGATTGTTCTGGAAACAGGCCAGGTGGTCGACTCTCATCTGTAGTTTGTTGAACTGTGCATCCAGTGGTACCAGGCCATGGAAGATAACAGAGATACAAAGGTAGAAAACCAGAAAACTACAGTGTAGTGGCACTGGCTGAACCGTGAGGGATACTAACCTTGAGCAGAGTCCAACATAGGCTCCAGAAGTTGGCCTGAGGCCCAGGCTGGCCAGTTGGCATGACCTCCCAACCAAGAGACTGCAGGAATATAGATCAACTGTGCTTCTGCAATAGCACCATTCAGGGAATCATACAGCGTTCATACTAGTTGCCTCAGATCTGTCTCATGTGGCAATCAGCAGACACTGTCAGGGACCCACATGACCAGACACACAGCCTTCCTCTCCTGAATTGTGGCAATCATCCAAGGACTCTTGACTGCTTCATCAGCTTCATGTTACAAAATTAGGATTATCACGGGGAGGTGGTGGTAAGACAAAAAAGTACCTGGGTGCATATCTCACTGACTTCTGAAGCTATGTTTTTATCAAACAAGTGTATCAAATACAGAATTTACCTGAAAAACACCAAAAATATTTAAGGAGCCCTCAAATGTGATCTGGAGTGCTTGAGGGAGTGTGAAGTTAAGAGAAACCACTTCAAAGCTGCAGAAGGAGCATGTCCCCGCTCTTCTAGAGAACCCGTGTCCTTCTGTGTCCTTCACCTTCTCCATCAGAGCCTATGCCATCTTGGTTAGTGGTTTCCAAAGCCAAGGCCCTGAACACCACAATCCCTGTTTCTGTCCAGGGAGTCTATTACTTGCATCTCCCATTGTTAAAGGGTACACTCAGCTCAGATCTGAGGAGGGGAAAGAACCAAATTGATAAGGAAGACCGAATCTCCTTACACAATTACAAATTTTGTTTGAGTAACTCATAAAAAAAACAGGGGCATGGAGACTTAACTCAGAATATTCTCAAGATCTTATCAAAGCCTCCTCCTTCCCCTTTCTTTCAGAGGTGAAGGGTTCTGTCAGCAGGCTCTGTTAGGATAGCATAGACAGGAGAGGGGAAATTCAGCTCTCTCCCAAAGCTTGGTTTTATGTCATCTCTAATTGCTGTTCAATCTCCAGGAAAAATTTATAAACTTGACTAAAACAGATATCTGGAACATTAATTTCATTTAAACAAAATGTTAAGTGCTCCTGTCTATAATTTCCATATCTAAAAATCTATTTAGTATTATCTGGTTAAATGATTTAATACAGTTTTCTTTAAGCAAAAGTATATAATTGATATGAATACATTTTAGAGATTGACAGTACTAAGTACGTATAAGACAGCATTTTTACTTATTATCATTATTTTCATATTCAAAATATTGGAGACATTTACAGTTTTAGCCATCCCTGTAAGGATATGTGTATATGTATGTAACTTTTTTGAAGGTTGTTGCCGTACTTTTGGTCCTCACTCTTGGGGCATAAAGTTATAGATGGGGATGCTACACTCTGACATTTCTTTCTTCAGTGCTCATTTACAGCATATGAAGTTGGTTGTTCCTAGAATTAATTATTCCTTTAGATGATTTAAGTTTGCAAGTTGGCAAGCTGTTCCCACACAGTAGCCAGTACACAGCATCCAAAAGTTTCCAATGGCTCTGCAGTAGTGACTCCATTCTGTGCCCAGCCACCAACTAAGCCACCATATGTCACTGCAGTTCCTAGGCTTCACTTGAATAACTGCACAAGGAAATCATAATGCAGACTCTCAGAGAGAATGCTAGTAACTCTTTTCCTATACTCTGAGTCCAAGGTTGTTTCATTCCTAAATGTTGTATCAGAAATAAGTATCTGAAAACTGCTCCGTTAGCACAAATGAGGTGGACAGAGTCAGATGCTTTGACACTGAAGGAAAGTGGGACCTGTAGCTGTACATTGTTTTGTTTGTGGTTGATGCATATACACTTGGGGAAATTGTCCTTCTGGGGGAAATTGTCCTTCTAGCTTTACCATTTGACTCAAGGGTCATGGCAGTATAATTTTTTTTTCTATGTTAGGGTTATGAATATAGCTCAGGGTTGAGTGTTTGCCTAGTATATTATTAAAGGCCCTATGTCTTCAGCTTACATTTCCACATTGCTGTTCATCACCAAAGGAAGTCAGGACTGGAACTCAAGTAGGTCAGGAAGCAGGAGCTAATGCAGAGGCCATGGAGGGATGTTACTTACTGGCTAGCTCAGCTTGCTTTCTTATAGAACCGAGGACTACCAGACCAGGAATGGCACCACCCACTATGGGCCCTCCCACCCTTGATCACTAATTGAGAATATGCCTTACTGCTGGATCTCAAGGAGGCACTTCCTCAACTGAAGCTCCCTTCTGTGATAACTCCAGCTTGTGTCAAGTTGACACACAAAACCAGCCACTACAATTGACCCTTTGTCAACTTGACACACAAACACATCACTATTAAGCCTTAACCCTTACTTTCTTTTTTTTTTTTTTTCCAAGACAGGGTTTTTCTGTATAGCCCCGGCTGCCCTGTAACTCACTCTGTAGACCAGGCTGGCCTGGAACTCAGAAATCTGCCTGCCTCTGCCTCCCAAGTGCTGGGATTAAAGGCGTGCCCTGCTAATCCTCACTTTCTTATTCATCCCCAAGATCTAAATAACTTTAAAAGTCCCACAGTCTTTGCAAATTCTTACATATTAAATTTTCAACCCTTTTAAGCTATCCAATCTCTTTTAAAAATTCAAAGTCTCTTTACAATTCCATGTCTCTTGTCTTTTTTTTTTTCGAGACAGGGTTTCTCCATGTAGCTCTGGCTGTCCTATAACTCACTCTGGAGACCAGGCTGACCTTGAACTCAGAAATCCACCTGCCTCTGCCTCCCAAGTGCTGGGATTAAAGGTGTGCGCCACCACAGCCTGACAATTCCACGTCTCTTAACTGTGGGTTCTACTAAAATATTTTCTTACTTAAAGAGGGAAAAATATCAGAAAAATATCACAGTCAAAAGCAGAATTAGACCCTAACAGTCCAGTGTCTGGGATCCACTCATCTTCTGGGCTCCCCCAAGGGCTTGGGTCACTTCTCCAGCTCTGCCCTTTGTAGCACACACCTCATCTTCTAGGCTCCAGATGCCTGTACTCCACTGTTGCTGCTATTCTTGATGGTCATCTCATGGTACTGGCATCTCCAAAACACTGCAACCAGGCTTCACCAATAGCCTCTCATAGGTTCTCTTCATAGTGCCAAGCCTCAACTCCTTTGCATGACTCTTTCAGTCCTGAGCCATCAATTGCAACTGAGGCTACCCCTTCACCAATGGCCTCCCATGGCCTCTCACTGTGCTGAACCTCAGCTGCTCTTCATGACCCCTTCATGCCTTCAAAATCAGTACCAGCTGGATGACTTTTACACATTACCAAGTCCTGCTGCAGCACAAGGTACAACCTTGGCCATCTCTGGAACACAGCCTCTTTGTATTCTCAGAAAACATGTCCCAGAAGATGTCACCTCAGTGATGCTGGTTTCTTCTTAATCACCACTAATTTCTTAGCTCGAGCTAACCAGCATCAATAGTCCCAATAATGCAAAGGTTTCACTTTAGTACTTCTGTTATCTTGTTAATCACATATGATTCTTCAGTACCAGCTTACCAAAACCACAGAATCTCCACAATCAAATTAGCAATGGCCCTGATACGGGTCTTTAATCTCCCTTCTGAAATTTCACAAGCCAGGCCTCCATCTTCAGCACTGTTCTCAACATTATCTTCCAAGCTCCTATAGACCATTCCACAGAACTCTTAACATCCCCTTGGCTCTTCTAGCTCAAAGTTCCAAAGTCCTCCCCAAAACACGGTCAGGTTGTCACAGGAATACCCCAACCCCAATATGCTGGTATGCTGGCACCAACCCCAACTAAATGTTATTCTTTATAAGACTTGCCATGATCACGGTATCTGTTCATAGCAGTAAAACCCTAATGAAGACAGCCTGGGTTCACTTTTGCTAACTTAACCTTCGAATACACAGTAGAAAGATGTTGAATACTTTCACATTGTTGTGTAACAATCCTCCAGAAGATGTTGATCTCATAAAAATTGAACTGTATACTCTTAACTGGAATATGGTTGCATGATTTTAAGAATCTATAAGTTCAGGGGTGTGAGGAGCTTTTGTCCTATGGTATTTTAGCCATGCTAAGAGTTCAGGTACTGTGCTCTGCCCGCATGTCACACTCATTACTGTTCTTCAGAGGGGCAGTCATGGTGGGCATATGGTAGATCCAAAAACCCCTCCTAGGCAGGCCTAACCCTGAATGTCCACGTTTTAAGCCCATGTGTTGAGAATAACCCACAGAGAAAGAGAGGCCAGGGGTCCTGGTCATGGTTTAGCATGCCTTGTTAAGCAATTAGCAGACATCCCTGCAAGTGTTATCCATCTGAAAGCCCCAGTGATACAAGGCTAAGATCTAGATAAGAAACATGGCCTTCCCTGATGTGTACCTCACTCTCAGGTCCATGACTGTCTTCTATAGCTGTAGTTTACTTCCTGGAACAATGTATCATCTGTTCTCTAATGTTATTTACTGATACAATCTACACCCTATTGAAGGAATTTTGACTTCTACTTGTATTATGTTTGGAACAATGTTTTCCTTAGGGCATTTTGAAAAATTTTAATTGGTAATTGCAGATGTAAGCTAAGGAGTCAATTCAAAGTATCTTGACATACCTTATCACTAGCAGAATAAAAATATTTCTAAGATGGCACACCTTAGCCACTGATTATGGCCAGACTTTTGAACATTATTTTTGTTAAAGCAATGTTAATAAGCATAAAATTATGCTATCTCAGGAATAAGGATATTAATTACTCCCTGAGAGCTAGCTTACAAGTTGAAGTTTTAATAACCCTTGGAGGGTAAGAACTTGTCTTCTAGTTCAATTTATGATGTGTTGTTAGAATAACCTGATCTGAAACATCTAAAGGACTGTTGGGCTACAAGTGTAATAGTCAGACTGTGCAATAATTAAAATAATGGCTCACAAAGGTATCTGCATCCTAGCCCTTGGAACCTGTGAACATGTCACCTCCTGTAGCAAAGACAGGTTTTGTATGTGTGGGTAGGAGCTTTCTGGTTCTGAAGCATCTGCTTAGGACCCAGTTTCATCAAATTCAAAGGTGCTATGCCTCTCCTGGCTGTGGTCAGGGAGAAATGTGATTATGGGAGAATGAACAGAAAAAAAAAAGAAAACAAAACCCAACACTGATAGCTTTGATGGATTAAGAAATTAAGAGTCCTCCAGAAGGCAGAAAAAATGAAGAAGTGGATTCCTCTGCAATGTGAAGAAGGAACATGGTTTCCCTTGGATTTGACTTTAGCCCAGTGGGATTCTTGTCAGGGTTCCAACTTGGAGAGCCATCAGGTAGTAAATTTTGTGTTGTTTTCTAGAGAGTAGATTTGTGGTAAATTGTAGTGGTAAGAAACTCTTACAGAATGAACAAGCACAATACTTGGGTGTGTAAAGCACAGGTGAATAACTGTAGCTGGATTCATTTTTATTAAAGTGAGTTAATAAGCCAGAGGTGAGCCAGATAGTTTTACTTTAAAGTGATAATGAAGTCTCAGTACAATGATAGATATTTCTTTTAGGCTAAACCTTTTCTGGTCACCACCGAAACAGAAATGTGTTTAGAATGAAAGAGCAGTCCTCTCATGGTTGCCATAGGTAGTTACAGAAGTGGGAGTTGTTTATTATTATTATTATTATTATTATTATTATTATTATTATTTGTTTTTTCAAGGGTTTCTCTGTATAGCCCTGGCTGGCCTGGAACTCACTCTGCAGACCAGGCTGGCCTCCCGAACTCAGAAATTCACCTGCCTCTGCCTCCCAAGTGCTGGGATTAAAAGTGTGTGCCATCACCGTCTGGCTGGGAGGTAGTATTATTTACTTTGATTTTGATCAGCATGTTAAGGCAATTTGCTCTTAAAATAATGTGGGGTGATAGTCTAGGGTTTAATATTTAGAAAAAGAAATTTGTGTGTCATAGCACAACACAGCACAGTACAGCACTTCCTTGTTGTTTGCCTTGCCTAGGACTAAATCCTCACATCCCGTATCACCCAGTCATTTTCATCCATCTTCAGCATGGATCAATCCTGGCCGTAACATGCTTTAAGTACTTAGGGGATTTAGTTGAAAAAGGTCTTTAAGAGAAATTTTATACAGCTGATTTCTCCTTCAGCCCCAGATGTGGGACCAGCAGGAAAGTGGATATCCTCCTGTTCACGACTCTCACATTCCCTATGAATACCTTTATTTCTTTGTCTATTTGTGTAAGGACTAGGTCCTCAATGGGGGCAGGTTTGAACCAGCCAGCATTATTTTCCATTTGATGATGAGCTATTACTCCCTCCTTTGGATAATTTACTTGCCTCTTTTTAAATAGCTGGATTCTTTATAAACATGCCTGTATTTTCCTGAATTTGATATTCTTGCCCAACCTGGGCTTGCTTTTCAAGCAGTCTTTGGTGTTAAAGAGCAATCCATCCATACAACACTAAATGAGCATTGTGCATATTCTTGTGCTTGTGTGTGATAACTAAACTCTGCCTGGATGCTTTTCCCTTTACTGATGCATATACCTAGACCAGCCTGTATTTGCTTCCCAATTATGTAATATAGATCTCAAGACTTGCACATTTAACATATATCTTTTAAGCAGTAAGAAACATATATTTTCTCTTCTTATATTCAAACAGTTGCTCTCGATGACCCCAGCAGAAAAATAGATGGCGATACCATTATATTTTCAAATGTTCAAGAAAGCTCAAGTGCGGTTTATCAGTGCAATGCCTCTAACAAATATGGATATTTACTAGCAAACGCATTTGTAAATGTGCTCGGTAAGCTCTTCCTTTATTAAAAACATGGAAAGTTAAATTAATGATGGCTGTTATTTTCTGCTCATTCAGCAAAAATGGATTATGTCTTTGCTACTTGCAATGCATAGTGTTTTAAGCTACAAAGAATATACAAGGGTAGATACAAATCTACCTTAAGATAAGGTACAAATCTTGCCTTAAGGGTGATTTTTGTCTATTTTTGCAACTCGTTCATACAGGTTTTATATGGCATAATCTTTGCTGCAGAAATAATCAAACAGGCTGTTCTGTTCATGGGTGGTTTGACTATTGTCTTAGTCAGGGTTTCTATTCCTGCACAAACATCGTGACCAAGAAGCAAGTTGGGGAGGAAAGGGTTTATTTGGCTTACTTCCACATGGCTGTTCGTCACCAAAGGAAGTCAGGACTGGAACTCAAGCAGGTCAGGAAGCAGGAGCTGATGCAGAGGTCATGGAGGGATGTTCTTAACTGGCTTGCTTCTCCTGGCTTGCTCAGCCTGCTCTCTTATAGAACCCAAGACCTACAGCCCAGGGATGGCACCACCCACCTACAAGGGGCAATTGAGAAAATGCCCCCAGCTGGATCTCATGGAGGAACTTTCCCAACTGAAGCTCCCTTCTGTGATAACTCCAGCCTGTGTCAAGTTGACACACAAAACTAGCCAGTACAATTGACCCCTTGTCAACTTGACACACAAACACATCACTATTAAGCCTCAACCCTTACATTCTCATTCATCCCCAAGATCTAAAGTCCCACAGTCTTTACATATTAAAAGTTCAATCTATTTAAAATGTCCAATATCTCTTAACTGTGGGCTCCACTAAAATACGTTCTTCCTTCAAGAGGGAAAAATATCAGGGCACAGTCACAATCAAAAGCAAAACCAATGTCTGGGATCCAACTCACAATCTTCTGGGCTCCTCTAAGGGTTTAACCGGTCACTTCTCCAGCTCTGCTCTTTGCAGCACACAGCTTGTCTTCTGGGCTCCAGATGCAGCTCCACTGCTGCTGCTGTCCTTGGTGGTCATTCATGATACTGTCATCACTAAAACACTGTCTTCGCTGTAACTAGGCTTCACCAATAGCCTCTGATAGGCTTTCTTCATGGTGCCATGCCTCAATTACTTTGCATGACCTCTTCAGTCCTGGGCCATCAATTACAAACCGATGCTGCCCCTTCATCAATGGCCTTCCATGGCCTCTCACTGTGTCGAGCCTCAGCTGCTCTTCATGACCCCTTCATGCCTTCAAAACCAGTACCACCTGGGTGACTCTTACACATTACCAAGTCCTGCTGCAGCACAAGGTACAACCTTGGCTATCTCTGGAGCACAGCCTCTTTGTATTCTCAGAAAACATGTCCGAGAAGATGTCACCTCAGTGATGCTGGTCTCTTCTTAATCACCACTAATTTCTTAGCTCCAGCTAACCA
>NW_022196912.1:60035724-60065863 GCF_008632895.1 Mastomys coucha
AAGGGTTTATTTGGCTTACTTCCACATGGCTGTTCATCACCAAAGGAAGTCAGGACTGGAACTCAGGCCTGTCAGGAAGCAGGAGCTGATACAGAGGCCATGGAGGGATGTTCTTTACTGGCTTGCTTCTCCTAGCTTGCTCAGCCTGCTCTTATAGAACCCAAGACCTACAGCCCAGGGATGGCACCACCCACCCACAAGGGGCAATTGAGAAAATGCCCCACAGCTGGATCTCATGGAGGCACTTCCCCAACTGAAGCTCCCTTCTGTGATAACTCCATCCTGTGTCAAGTTGACACACAAAACTAGCCAGTACAACTATTAAACCCTTCAAAAGGAAAATAGTGTTTGTTCACATTAGCAATAGCTATGGCAGCTTTCACCTTTAGACAGTTATTATTCTGTTGCTGTAGCAAAGGACCATGACCAAGGCAATTTATAAAAGAAAGCGTTCAGTTTGGGGCTCCAGTTCCAGAGAGTAGTAAAGTCTATAGCCATCATGTTAGGAGCATGGCAGTAGGTAGGCAGGCATAGTGTTAGAGCAGTAGCTGAGAGTTTACATGATGAGACAACAATTACAAGGAAAGAGAGGTTGGGAGTCAACTGCCATGATGTGGGCTTCGGAAACCTCAAAGCCCATCCCCAGTGGCACAGCTTTTCCAACAAGGCCACACCTCCTAATCCTTCCCAAACAGTTCTACCAACTGCAGACCAAGCATTCAAACATGTAGGCCTATGGAACTATTCTCATGTAACATTGCAGAAGCTGACAAGTTCAAAAACAACTTCACGATTCCTACATAAAAGAACTAAATTACTTATAATGCTTGTCTTCTAACCAAGTCATAGATATACCTTGTTTCATGTGTAAAAATGTGGCAAAAAAGCCCTTGAGGAAACTATGATGATCTCAAGCATATTATAAAATAGTTGACTAAAATGAACACTACATCTCTCTTATTGGGTAGAATTACCAAAAGCTATGTTTTTAAATTTTATGTAAGAATTGTTCTTGTGACAAGCAGGAATTATACTTGAATCCTTTCAAATAGTGTGTTGCTTTTCCAAGCAAAACTAACATAAGGAACCCAAACAAGCTTCACCATTTTCCTTCACAATGGCCCAGAAGCTCAGCAGTTGAGCTACTGGTGAAAGTAGAGGAAACAGCTTTGAGTTCTGGGTTTCTTCTCATACTTACTTCTATTAATTCAACATCTTCAGGTTTCATATTTCAGTAAGTTCAATGCAATATGTGTTAGTCTGAGTACTCACATGATACCTTTTAGATTCTTTAGTACCACAAATACAGGATCCTCTGCTCCTTTTTAGAATGTTTATTTATTTTTATGTCTGTGTGTCTATGTGAGTACCTGCTATGTGTGTGGAGGAGTCTGCAGAGGCTAGAAGAAGGTACCTGATCCCTTGGATTTGGAGTTTCAGGCAGCTGTGAGCCCCCATATATGAGTGCTGGGAACTGAACGTGGGTCTTCTGGAAGAACAGCAAGTGTCCTTAAGCACTGAGTTATCTCTCAAGCCCCACTTTCTCTTTTTTCTTAAGGCTGAGAGGCAGCGTTTATGTATGTCTGTTTAAAACCAGACATTCTAACAGGTATCAAGAGACATAACACTGTGGTGGAGGTTTGTGTTTCTCTTTATAATTAGTGATAATGATCTTATTTTTTTTTCACATCTCTGTTGGCCATTTGTGTGTCTCCTTTTGCGAATTGTGGGTTTGAGTCCTTTGAAAAAAATCTGTTTCTAAGAGTATTGAGTTTTTTGAGTGTCTTATATACTGTGTGTACTAGTCTTACATCAGGCACGTGATGAACAAATACCTTTTCCTAGCCTATGGTTTTCCTCTTCATGCTCTTCATGCTGTTACTTCCTTGGCTCTAAGAGGCTTTTTAGTCCCCTCTGTTTTTTAGAAATTACACTTCCCATTCTGCATTTTTCTGCCTTCTCTATGTGTCTCCAACATTCCCAATGTTGGTTCTCAAGCCATGATGGGTCAGTCATTAAGCAGTGGCATATTATCCTGCCAGACACTATAGTGTTACTAAAATGATGGAACAGCTACATTCTTTCACTACAAGATACTCAGTGTCATAAGAGACACACATAACCTAATCAATAATTACACAGCATAGAAAATACAGATAAGCAAATAAGTAATTGAATAACTCTTAAGTAACATGTTGAGCATACATTAGGAGGTGTTTTGTCTATATTGAGTGAATATAATGATGCCACTGATGAAGAACTTTTGGGAAATATCATGTTGGTTGTGCTTTATCATAAACTTTAATGACCCTAAAATAAAATGTGATAAATACACTGTAAACCTAAAATGTACCTAGTGTTCACCGTACCTTTAAAAAATGTTTTAGCTGAACCACCTCGGATCCTCACATCAGCAAACACACTGTACCAGGTCATTGCAAACAGGCCTGCTTTGCTAGATTGTGCCTTCTTTGGGTCTCCTATGCCTACCATTGAGTGGTAAGTAATGGCTCTATTTGTTTTTTTTTTTTTTTTGATACTTAATTCTAATTATGTCTGGTTTTAGTCCAAAAACAAACAAAAAATACAATGCACAGGCCATCATATAATAGTAACTTTTCATCTTTCTCAAATGTTTATTAACTACACACACTGTGAGTATAATACATACTTCCACATGTGTAACATGTATAGTACCAGAATGTTCTATTACCTATATATAAACTATTTTTAAGATTGAGAGCTGCCATATTTCATCGTGCCATGGACATTGCATGGAACTTTGTGACTAGTGTCTGAAGGACTGGTTAGGAAACATGTTCTTGATAATAAAATACCTTGGGGTTGGGGATGAAGAGTTGACTCTGGTTCAGAATACTTGTTGCTTTTGCAGAGGACCTAGATTTGATTCCCAGGGCCCAAGTGTTGGGTCTCAACTTTCTATAACTTGAATCCAGAAAAGTCTATGCCCATTTCTGACCTTCAGGCATGCTTGTAGCACACATACATATAACCAGGGAAAATGTTCATTTACATAAAATAACAAAATAAATCTAAAATAAAACAGCATGGAACTGGGGGAGAGGCTGTGCCCTCTTACCTCCCCTCTGACCGTCCTTTTTCACATACCACTGCTGGGAGGAGTCCTTCAGCTGCTGCTAGTTCATTTGCTTTAGAAGAGCTAGACAGGCCAAGGGGAAGATGGCAGCTTCTCAGAACGTGCAAGGAACAGTTGGAACAGATATATACTGATCATTGGCTACTGAGAGGAGAGTGACAGCAGGCTTAAGGGTAAAGGGAAGTCTCTCCAGGCCCAACCTTAACCACAGAGAAGAGAAGCATGAACACAGACAGGCTTCCTAGTGAAGGTGGGGACATTAACACTGAACTCAGATCGATTTGTCTGCTCCCATTCACCTGTCTTCTTCCTAGCCCCCACACATGTTGCCTGTCCATTGCCTGAGCATTTGCTGGTATTCAGCTTGTATATTTAGAGTATAATCCTGAGCCTTGAAATCCAAATGTCTTCAAAATTTCATCTTATAAATGGGTGAAAAGCATATTGAAATATACTCTTATTTTTGCCTATTTTGTCATCTATTCAAGGATAAAATAGTAATGTCTTTTTTTATTATGTATCTCATAAAAATTACAGCCCATTATATTTAGTTGTTCTAATTCTACAAACTCGATTTATTTTTGTACACTACTATTTTCTGTATATTCTTTGCATTTTCCTGACATGTCAGAAGAATTGCTTGTGGAAAACCCTTCAGATTTTGGACAATACTTTTAATTTTATAACTTGGAAAGTGAAATCTCAACAGATGTTTTCATGTCCACTTTTAAGTGAGCAGAAATCTAACCTCTGTAGTCACTCAAAATGTCTTTGACCTTGAGACTTGATGCTGGCCACATTCTGTGTGTTTTATTCTCACTCTGATAACTTTTGTAACAAAGGTTTAAAGGAACTAAAGGAAGCGCTCTTCATGAAGACATTTATATTTTACATGATAATGGAACATTAGAAATTCCTGTGGCCCAAAAGGATAGTACTGGGACTTATACTTGTGTAGCACGGAATAAATTAGGGATGGCAAAGAATGAAGTTCACTTGGAAATCAAAGGTAAGGCACTGTTAATGAGACTTTCCCAAGTACTATATGACCCAAAACAAATTCTCCAGCTTTGCCAAAATGGATAATGATAACTTTGAATTTTAGATCCAACCAGGATCATTAAACAACCTGAATATGCAGTCGTCCAGAGGGGAAGCAAGGTGTCCTTTGAATGCAAAGTGAAACATGACCACACCTTAATCCCTACTATTATGTGGCTGAAGGACAATGGAGAGCTGCCCAATGATGAAAGGTATATCGAGAGTCTTTCTTTCCTCTTTTTTCTCTCTATACACTGCTCTTGGTCGAAGGCTTACCAACATCATGTTTTCATTGTTTGAAGTCAGCTGCCCACAAAATTATGAGATACATATTTCCTTCCAATTGTGAAATACTTAGAACTAAAAGGGTTTGAGATGAGAATGTTGGGCTTTGAGTACTGATCTCCTATGAAATTTGGGATGCAAAAATCCCTTCAGATTTTGGACAACATCCATGGTTCTATAATTTTGATGGTGAAGTCTCAACACACGCTTTAATCTGCACTCTACAAATAAGCAGAAATCCCATCTCCATCATCAGGAATTCACCTAACTCTGTGCCAGTACTTTAAACAGTACTAGTTTTAGATACTTAATTTTTTTCTTTAATTTAAGCCTAACAGCTGCAGAAGGAAAAGAAAATGAAAACCAAGTAAAGCATTTAAAGGGGGCACATTCAATTCTGTAGCTTGGAATAGGACAAAGATCGTGGTATTTCTATCTGAGGTCCTCAGGTTGACCTAGTAAAGCCATTACAGTGGCCATAAGTGAAACCCACAGCTAGGAGTGTTGTGTTTTGATAGAGATGGTTTCTGTGGTTTTCTTGCTGCTAACCTAAGCCTGGGATGACTCAGTGGTACCACATTGCTTGCTAATGAGTCTGCAATACTTTCTGGCCTTTCTCTCCTTGTGCTCAAAGCTCCCTTTCAGGTAAGGCTTCATCTCAGAAATTTTACATATGAGATCTGAGGTTGTAAAGAGAAGAGAGCAGGAAGAAATGGCCATCAGGTTAGATCAGCTGAGGCTTGACTTGAAATTACTTAGAAGACAGTTTACAATGTCTGCAGCCTCCTTGGAATAATACATGAATCCTGCATGCATTATGCAAAGAACTTCTAGAAAACTCATGATAGAGATAGGTGATCTAGCAATGAGAATGATCCCAGTATTTTTCTTTCTTTCTTTCTTCCTTTTTTTTAAAAAGATTTATTTATTTTATATATGTGAGTACACCGTCACTGTTGCTGTTTTCAGACACACCAGAAGAGGGTACCAGATTCCATTACAGATGGTTGTGAGCCATCATGTGGTTGCTGGGAAATGAACTCAAGACTTCTAGAAGAGCAGTCAGTGCTCTTAACCGCTAAGCCATCTCTCCAGCCCTCAATATTTTTCATAGTTTCAACTGTAGGGCTTTATACATGTAAGAGGAAAAAATGCAACATGAAATGTCTGCAGCAAAAAGTACCTTGTTTAAAAATTATTTTCTTCTAACAATAACTACAGAACCCTTAGTGAAGCAGTCTAGTTGGAGTAAATATGGAGCCCTCCCTCTCACCTCAGGATGGCAGAGGTAACTTTTGTCAGTTGAAAAAATTTTATAGGGCTGGAGAGATGGCTCAGCAGTTAGGAACACTGAGTGCTTTTCCCGAAGTCCTGAGTTCAATTCCCACATGGTAGCTCACAATCATCTGTAGTGGGATCTGATGCCCTCTTCTGGTATGTCTGAAGGCAGCAACAGTATCTATCTATCTATCTATCTATCTATCTATCTATCTATCTATCTGTCTATCTATCTACACATACATACATACATACATATATACACACATATACAGACACACATACATATATAAAATAAATAAATATTTAAAAATTTTTACTTTACTTGGCATGCCATAGTACATCTTCACCGTATGCCATGTGACTTTTGGCCCCAACCACGGACAGTTGCTGCAGAATCTTCTAAGACTCCATAAGCCTGAGTGAAAACCATTAGAGTCAGGATCCCTGTTACCCAAATGTTTTTCAGGCTTGCTGATTACTAAAGTGACATATAGGGGTTCACTCTAACTGCTGAAGTGTTTATCAAGTTCCCAGAGACTCTTGACTGCACGGAAGGCAGTCATCAGCTGTGCCTCGTTGACATGTCGGCGGCTCTTCATGTGTTCTGTTTACAGGTTCTCCACTGACAAGGATCATCTGGTGGTATCTGATGTAAAGGATGACGATGGCGGGACCTACACGTGTACGGCCAACACAACGCTGGACAGTGCTTCGGCCAGCGCTGTGCTCAGGGTTGTCGGTAAGGGCAAGAACAAATGCAGTGCGGGCAGACTCTCCGTAAAAGATGGGAAAGAAAACTGTAGATGCTGAATATTTGTTTGTTACATTCTCATGGCTACAAGGGTGAATGATTTTCTTCTTCCAGAGAGGCCTTTCAGGAGACAATTTCCATATAAACATGCTCTGTGTAGATATACAGACTGTGACAAAGTGGTGGAGGTGCATATTTAATGATATTTATTAAAAAAAAAAACTAAGAAAAGTAACCTCTAATCTAGACTCAGAGGGGTTTCGTATTCCTAAGTTGGCACTACTCATTTGTCAACATCACACCTCACAGCCAAGTACACAGCTTAATTAAGAGAATTATTATTGTGTTGCTTTTGTCTTCTATGTTTCCATGACTAATTTTGATTAAACTCCTTTATATTAATGTCCTTTCTAGCTCCTACTCCAACTCCAGCCCCTATTTACGGTAAACTAATGAGTCTTCTTTTTCTGTCTTCTGTCAAATAATTTCCCATTTGCAGACACTGTCTTCTCTTCTCTGCATTCATATCATTGCATTTCTTTAAAGAAAATGGCTGCCAGTTATCATGGGCTTCATTTACCTTAGTCAATTATTTCTTGTACCATTATAGTATATTGTAAAGTTAGACTATTTTGCTCGTTGTATTTCCAGTTGTTTCTAAGTATTTTATTTGCTTATAGAAATCGTCCTTGTATGGTATGGGAGCATAAATCATTTATCACAAATCTATCATCCCTATTTTATAGAATGAAAAAGCTCTTTCTTAGATTCATTCTGAAAGTTGGATTTTACTTGTCTCTTAAGATGTGTTTAGGAACTGGGGAGATGACTCAGTGGATAAGAGTACTTGCTATGAAAACAAGAGGACAGGAGTTCAAATCTTCTGTACCCATTCATAAGCAGAACATGGCAGTACATACCAGTAACGCCAATGTTGGGTATAGAGACAGGCAGAGCCTAAAAGCCCAGGAGCAGGCTGCCTAGTAGACATCAGCCTTTGTCCTCTGTGCCCTCACATGAGTGTGTGCATGTCCACACTGCATATGCACACAGAAACGAATACAACACACCAGTGACAATAATAATAAACATTAAAGAAATATTATTTTGAGATTCCATTTCCAAGCCTGTGTACACCTAGGGGACAACATTGATTTTTTTATGACTCTTTTTTTTTAAAGATTTATTTATTATTTTATGTGTATGGGTACACTGTAGCTGTACAGATGGCCATGAGCCATCATGTGGCTGCTGGGAATTGAACTCAGGACCTCTGCCGGCCCCTCTCGCACCGGTGTAATTCACTGTAGCTGACTTCAGACACACCAGAAGAGGGTGTCAGATCTCATTATGGGAGGTTGTGAGCCACCATGTGGTTGCTGGAATCCAAACTCAGGACCTTCAGAAGAGCAGTCAGTGCTCTTACCCACTGAGCCCTCTCGCCAGCCCAACAACATTGATGTTTTATGTCTCAGAAACTAACTCATTTTGTGTTAAAAGTCACCAGGGAATGAACAAAAGAAGGGCCTAACAGTGTCCTGTTATTTTTCTGAGTTTGGAAAATAATCACAAATTATCTCCAGAAATGTGTTTATTTAGAAAACTCATCTTTATTCAGCACACAAATATCAGACATAATTTTGTAGCATAACCTCAGCTAGATTTTTACATAGAATCACTAATCATTCTCTAAAATATTTACCCTCTGTGGATATGTCCCCCTGCCTTACTGAAGAGAAAAAAAAAAATCCCATATTTATATGTCTGCTAGTCCTGCAGAACTCAGAGACCCTTTTAGAAACAAAGTGGGTTTTTTTGTTTTTTGTTTTTGTTTTGTTTTGTTTTGTTTAAGTCTCAGAGAAGAGACTTAATTTCCAAAGCACCATTGTAAGAGGCAGCCCTGCTTCTCGGTGACCTTTGAGTCACCGAGTTGTCTGAAAATAAGGATGCCTATACATGCAGAGACCTCCCTCTCCTTAAGAAGTAGTCCCCAGGTGCCTCCAGATCAAATCTTCCCTGTGTCTCAGAACAATGAAAGTACTCTGACCAGTGCATGCCACTTTCCTGCATTTGTCTCTGAGTCCTGACTGTTCCGCCTGCCTTGTCTTGTTGGAAATGAAGCTTTGGTGTTCTCTCTGCCTGTGCTCATGTCTGCTCCTGAAAGGACACATACTGAGCGTGCTGAAGACATGCTCTGCTTCAGTGGATTTGGCAATCCCTAATTTGGTGTCTCTTGAAAAGCAAGCGAGCAGAACTCTGTGATGGGTTGGCGTGGGTGTGCACTGTTCTCAGCCAGCTCAGCTGTGTCTGTTTCATTTCCATTGCATGTTCAGTGACCAGCAAAAGTGATGTCTCTCAGGTGTCCCTCTGTGTACGGTGTCACAAATACAATAAAACTGACTTTCAAAAAGACAATCACTTGTGTGTGTTTGCTCCACAGATGTCCCGAATCCTCCCTTTGATTTAGAACTGACCAATCAACTTGACAAAAGTGTTCAGCTGACATGGACCCCAGGCGATGACAACAATAGCCCCATTAAAAGTATGTGATGGTTTGGCTTTAGGGCTGGTAAACCCAATGGCCACTCCTGAAGCAATGTCTCTAGCAATTGTATGACACACTGCTGTGATTCCTTGCAAATGCATTTACTAGCATCCTCTTCATCACTGGTGTTAGAACCAAAATATGATGCTCTTCAGAGATAGAGCCATTCCTGGTTAGAGATTCTGGTACAACTAATTAATTCCTGAATAGGTTAATTAAGCAAGCACACTCTCATTTGTGTTTAAGATCTGTAAGAGTCACCTCCTATGTCTCTGCTGTCCTAGTTAGGGTTACTACTGCTGTGATGGAATACCATAACCAAAAGCAACTTGGGGAGAAAAGGGGTTTTTGGCTTGCAGTTCCATATCACTGTTCCTCACAGGAGGAAGGCAGGACAGAAACCCAGCAGGGCAGGAACCTGGAGGCACAATCAGATACAGAGGCCATGGAGGGCTGCTGCTTGCATCTTTAGTAAGAAAATTCCCTGCAGGCTCTCCTACAGCAGGGCCTCACGGAGGCCTTTTCTCAACTGAGCCTCCTTTCTCTCTGATGACTCTAGAGGTGTCAAGTTCACGGAGAACTACCCAGCACAGAAGCAGAAGATGAATCTTGAAATGAATATTTAATCTGCTGCTTCTAATGGTGCTAATGCCCAGTCTAAATATTGGGAAACTGACCTTTTCAGACCCACAGTTTGTAATAGAACTGCTTATATATAATAGGTCTTCATCTTAACAGAGGTGCTTTACTTCCCATTGCCCTTTGCCACAAAATGACACATTGCAAAGCGTCAACTCCTCACTTTGATGATGTCAGTGGAGGGCATAAAATCAGATGAGAGAACAAAGCATTTGGATACAAAAACATTTATTTATTTATTTATTTATTTTTTTATTTATTTATTTATTTATGTTTTTTCGAGACAGGGTTTCTCTGTGTAGCCCTGGCTGTCCTGGAACTCATTCTGTAGACCAGGTTGGCCCTGAACTCAGAAATTTGCCTGCCTCTGCCTCCCAAGCACTGGGATTAAAGGCATGCATCACCACTGCCTGGCCAAAAACATTTATTAAATCAGGACATGATAGGCTTCAAAGCTTGATGTAGTGTATTCCACAGTATGTGTGTATCATATTTGGCTACATGTGCCCCACTGGCAGGCATTTAGCTTGTTTGTAACTAGTTTGCTTCAACTGAAAATCGTGCAGCAATGTGGATTTTTTTGCATGTGTCTTTACAACACAAGGGTAAGCACATTTGCTCAAAATCAACTGCTTGAAGTATTACTCCTCAAAGACTGTGTATGTTAAAAACTGTTGGACAGTCTCAATTGTCCTGTATACAAGTGTATCAATTTATACTTCCCAGGAGGTCTGAGAATGTGTTGTACTCAACAAAAGATGTCAAATATTTGATTGCTGTCAATCTTCTTAGTGAAAAGTTGCTTCTTAGCTGTATTCACTGTAGTTACTTCTTTTTCTGACAATAATTGAGCATCATTTCATGTATTTAAACTTTCCATTAGGATATGTGGATCAGACCTAAACAATTTTAGCTAAGCTGAGCTCAGCATGATAGAAGAAAATGCCAAATATTGCACGAACTTAAGTATACTAACAGGATTTTTTTTTTTTCTTGCAAAATCTCTCATGTCTGGCTACTCTTAATTGCCACAAATTATTTCTGGCAACCTGTTCTTAAGCTGATTGAATTCATTGTGTTGGGTTTGTTTTGTGTGTGCTGTTGTGGCCAGAATTCATCATTGAGTATGAAGATGCGATGCATGAGGCAGGGCTGTGGCGCCACCAGGCTGAAGTTTCTGGCACGCAGACCACGGCCCAACTGAAGCTGTCTCCCTATGTGAACTACTCCTTCCGGGTCATGGCAGAGAACGGCATTGGGAGAAGTATGCCAAGTGAGGCATCAGAGCAGTATCTTACAAAAGCCGCAGGTAAGGCTGGAACACGTGAAGCCAACGTAAAACAGGAGGTTTTTCCACGCCTTCAAGAGGGCTGAAGCTTGCTCATGTGGGACTGCTTCATTTCTAGAACCAGATCAGAATCCCACGGCTGTGGAAGGACTAGGGACAGAGCCGGACAACTTGGTGATCACGTGGAAGGTGAGCCTCGAAGCCTTCTGTTTGCCTCCACCTTTTTTCTATACTGAGCAGAAAAGGTTGTTTTAGAATAATATCTGTGTTCGGATTCCTTTTGACCCATTGTGGAAAAAAAGATCTTACCTGTGTTTAGAAGGGAACTTTGTATAGTAATTAAATAGTTCTATCTCTGTGGCCAAAATGGACAGGTGAGAATCCCAGCTTTGGTACTTGTAGCCAATCGCCAAGTATCTGTAAACCATCCGTTCGATGGGAATAATAACACAGCTGCGTAAGACTGAAGGAACTAATATATGTGAAATGCCTAGCATTATGCTTCATACAAATATATGCTGAAAAATGCTAGCTAGCCATTATTATCAGAAAGATCATTTGGGAGGTATGCATCAAGCTATTCCCAGAAGTCAAATGGTTATTACAATCATTCTTACTTACTTTATCTGTGTGTTCTAGACCTGAAAAGTTAATAATTAAAATCAAAATATTTATTTGCATAATACTAAAACCTTAGTTCTATGCATACACACATATACACTATTTGCATATTTATATGCACACATGATAGAATAGACAGACCCAAAATTTTAATAGAAAAATAGTTTGTAAGTTTCCATCTCTAGGTGGACAATGATGAGCTATGACACAAACAAGAATATATAAAGTAAATCTAGATAACTAAAATGTTTTAAGAGTCACTCACACTTACTATGGAGCCAGTCTTTGAAGGGTTTATGTGTTATTTACTACTTTAGAATTGTGATTTACAACCTTTGACACAGAGAAACAAACTCTGGGTCTCATCACAGTTGAGAGAAGGGAAGTGGTCCTTGGAGACGTGGGCATTTAAGAGCTTACATTTTAGTGTTTCAGCATTCACTTATTTATGCTGAATGTCTAGGAACCGACTTGCTGTTCCTGTAAAAGGCTGTACAGTCATTCTGTTTGGCTTTTCTCATAGCCCCTGAATGGTTTTCAATCGAATGGGCCCGGCCTCCAGTACAAAGTGAGCTGGCGCCAGAAAGATGGTGATGATGAATGGACGTCTGTGGTTGTGGCCAATGTATCCAAATACATTGTTTCTGGCACACCAACCTTTGTCCCATACCTGATAAAAGTTCAAGCTCTGAATGATGTGGGGTTTGCTCCAGAGCCAGCTGCAGTCATGGGGCATTCTGGAGAAGATCGTAAGTGTCCCCTGCCCATCCCATTCTACTCTTGTCTAGATGTACAAAGCTCCCAAGGTACAAACTGAGGCTATTTCCAGAGGTACCCAACTTAGCAAGCAAGAGGTAACAATCATTTTGCTTATTTCTCTGCATTTGTACAGCCTACTACGTGATAAATAGCTGTTCAGTACCAGGGAAATAGCTTGGTGGTAGAGCATTTCCCTAACATGTGTAAGGCTCTGGATTCCGAATCCAGAGCTTGCGGGTGTGTGTGTGTGTGGGGGGTGAAGGTTCACAGTATTAAATTTTCCTTTATAGAGTCAGATGCATGAATAATAAAATGTCAACTTTTAACCATCAACAAACCTTAGGACAGGACTCTCTATTATACTGTGGAGTGTGCTTCAAGCTAAAGTTATTGAATATTGTGACATTTTTTGCATGAAGTAAAAAATAACAGGTACTTGCATCACCACCATCCTTTCTCATCCTCTTCCCAGTTCCAATGGTGGCTCCTGGAAATGTGCATGTCAACGTGGTGAACAGTACCTTGGCAGAGGTACACTGGGACCCGGTTCCTCCCAAGAGTGTCCGGGGACACTTACAAGGCTATCGGGTAGGTGAAGGGAAACTCTTTGTGTTCTTTACTTAGTAGCAGGACCCTGGTGAAGGCCACTCATCACATGGACCATTTTAGGATGAAATGATGTGGTTCGTCTGCTCATGGACTTAAGACATCACAGGATTATTTACTCACAGCTTCCAGCCACGCCTTAAAGAACCCAGCTACAGTTGACTAGAAATCTCACTTATCCAGGGTGACAAAATGGTGTTTTCTTTATATTTCACAGGTTTTCCACCCTTTTGGAACCTTCTGATGACTGAATAGTATGTGTGAAATAAGGCCGACTGATTTTTTTTTTTTTTTAAGAACTAAAATGTAACAAATTGCACCTAGTTTAACAATAGTGTGGAGAACACTAATAAATCAGACCATACTTTAAGACTTTAAGTACATAACTGAGTTGTTCTTATGAGCATTAATTACCTTTATTTTAAAAAAAAACCACAGAAACTTTGATTGCAAGAGATAATTTCATTCTTATAGCCAAAGAACCCTGTATACAACCTTACATCACCACTTTGATTTGACACTGACCCCTAGAGGATTCTTTTTGTATTGCATTGTATTCTCTTTTTTTCCATTCCCCAATAGTGATCTGCATATGCTAATTTATCTTGAAAACTTGCCTTTAAATTCCTAAGAAACCTTCAAAGAATATAATATACAAAAGTTCTCACCTCTTGACCAAAGTTAGTCAACACCTTTTTATTTTTCTAAAACTTGTGCCTAAAATGTAAAAGTACTTTTGAATGAGATGACAGTGTGTCTTAATAAACTAATCTGAGACTTGCAGTACAGGGTCATTGTTGCTTTGGAAGAATCTCTCAGTAGCCCATGAGCCCAGTGGTACCAGAGAAATGGTAATAATAAAAACCTCCCTAAGGACAGGATTAAATTAAGTGATATGCTGTATGTGTATAACCCCACAAGAGTATATAAACAATAGACAGCAAAAGTTATACAAGTAAAATACTTGAATATTTATTATGGTCATTTTTCTCATTCTGGAGAGAACCAAGTGAATCCCATTCTGTTTTATTCATTGCATTTATAGCCCTCCAACACAATTGTAAAGCACAGCTTTATTGTGTAGACATAAGTTTTGTCATTATATGTGGGCTTCCATCTCACTTGCTAAGAATGAGTATCCATTAGTTTTACTAATATTCATGTAAAATGCACCAAGATATTTATCTGAAAATCAGCAGTTCAGTTTAGAGAAAAAAAAGAAAGGAATGGTGTATATGTGTGCTCACATCCCTGTGCACTCCTATAAGTCCATTGGATGAGTGAGAAGGGAGAGGCCCATGGCACAGAGAATGTGTGGAGGTCAGAGGACAGCTTTGTGGGGTTGGTTATCTCTTCCTCCTTTTATGCGGGTTCCAGAGATCTAACGGGTGGACAGGCTTTCACAGCAAGGGCCATCACAGCTGGGTCCCCTTGCTAGCCCCAGCGTTTTGGTTTTGCAAGCATGATTATACTGACTTCCTGTGCTTCCCTGACTTTGGTTCTTGCCACTTCAGATTTACTACTGGAAGACTCAGAGCTCATCTAAAAGAAACAGACGCCACATTGAAAAGAAGATCCTCACCTTCCAGGGCAGCAAGACTCACGGCATGCTGCCAGGGCTACAACCATACAGTCACTATGCTCTCAACGTCCGAGTGGTCAACGGGAAAGGGGAAGGCCCAGCCAGCACAGACAAAGGCTTCCATACACCAGAGGGAGGTAAGGATGTGTCCCTGGGATCATGGAGCATGTGGCACATCCTGAAAGGCTTTCCTCCCCTGAGAGAATACTCTGGAAGCAAAATGCATGATTAGAAATAATCACAGCACACACAGAACTGGAGAAATGTTACTCATATATGACTGGAAGCCACACATAAAACTTCCGAATGTAGAATGCTGTCTCCAGACACCTTTTCAATTCTCCCCTTCATTTAAGGTATCTGAAACATTGCTAATGTAGTGTGGGAGTCATCAGCTTTCCAAGCTGAGTCACATTCTATATCTTCTCGAAGTGTCAGTAGCTCCCTCTGGAAAGTGTGAGCGATAGGAGGAAGAAGTAAGAAAATACCCCCAAAGGAACATATTTCAGTGAGTTGGAGTTACTCACATGCCTTCATGATTTCTTGTTGTACTGAATCAGAAGGCTATAAGTCTTACATCCGCTGTGATGGAGCCTGCAGTCCCAGCACTTAAGGTGTTGAAGCAGAAGGGATCTTTCCACTGTAATCTCTCACCAGTGAGATACCCTTTGGATAGCTCAAGGGGTCATAGAAGAGATAAAGGGGATTCAAGACTGAAAGGGGGGAGAACAGTTTGTCTGAAGCCACAAAGCTATTCAAAAAGCATCCTTCTACCAAACGAAAATTGTTTAGCCAGGATGAGATAAGAGATATGGCAATGGGAGAGGATCCACACCATGCATGACCTTGGGTGCTATGGATACTAACTTGTGGTGCAGAGGCTCTTCGTCTGCAGGCTGTGGTGGTCCCTTCAGAATCTGCTGAGACATTTAAGGAATACCATGAGCCTCCTGCAGCAACACAATCGTGCAACAAGTCAACATTTTTCTAAAGAGAAGAGACCTATGATCTTTAGAAGTTAAGAACCAATTAGGTTAAAGTTTAGAAGCCTGTGGCAGACAAGACTGCAGGCCTGGGCAAAGGACAGGAGGAAGACAGAAGCAGAAGAATGAAGAAATGTATATGGTTGAGAAAAGGGTTCATGGCCAAGATTTAGCGTTCCAGGACATGGGAAAAACAAGAACTCCGAATTGATTGTCTGGTTTCCAGCTAGAGTGAAGGAGCGAGGGTGGTGTTGTTAATCAGTTTCTAGGGAATATGGCAGATGGCAGAAAGGCAGCATCCTGATGGGGATCAGCCCTAAGCCTCTTAAAGATGAAAATGGAAGACTAGGGCCTATTTCCTCTGATAACTTGCCAGCCTCTATCCAGGAGACCTGAAGTCCTTGAGCATCCTCCATCCTGGGGTATGGGGCTCTTGGCTTTTACTTTCTGATCCTGGGAAGCTGTGAACACTTGGGATAGGCACAGCTCAACCCTTGGGCAACCCAAGCCCATCAGGGACTTTGTGGTGACTAGGACTATGTGGAAACACGTGGTTAGTTGTGGGGAAACAGTACTTAATGGGCCAGAACACAGTTGCTCCCTCTGAAAGACCTGCTTAGGATGATCTCCTGTAGCAACCCATTTGCTTTTACAAATTATGTTAAGTGCTGCCTGCTTTAAAATAGTTTGAGTCCCTATAAAGGCAATCTATGTATTTTGAAAAGATGATTTTAGTTAATTTAAATAGAAGTGGTATGAGGAAAAAGAAGATAAGAGAAGAAAGGAAATAAATTTCTGCTACATATTGTGTTAGTGTAGTTTTAGCTGAAGCAAAAACCAACCTGAAAACCAAACTTTAGATCAAGTGTGTAAATAGAAGTGTGCTTACTTTAAAATTTTTTTTAAATGTGTTGACTACTTGTTCTTATTAAAAGTCCCTAGTGCTCCTTCATCTTTGAAAATTGTTAATCCTACATTGGACTCTCTCACTTTGGAATGGGACCCGCCAAGCCACCCAAATGGCATCCTGACTGAGTACATCTTAAAATACCAGCCAAGTAAGTCAGCATGATAAGGAAATGTTGGAATTTGAGCAAGCTCCTGCTGTAAGATGCAAGCTGGTTATTTCATAATATTCATATATACCTTCAAGCAATATTCCAGAAAGAGCTTCAGAGCATACCTGTTATGAAAAACTAATGTATATGTTGTTGAAAATTAAGGTCTGTCTAGGATAATACAGGCTGTTAAGTGAAGTCCTGAAAGGAGGGTTGTTCTGTCTTTAGGTTAGGAGACTATTATGTAGCAACAAAAAATAAAGAGCAAGTTTCTTGGCCACAGGATGCCAAGAGACATGTTTGGAGTTATTAACAATATCAAACTCCATCAGCAAAGACAGAATGAAAACTGCTATTGTAATTCAACTATAAAATTTCCCTAGTGTGTAAGCCAACAGGGAAAAAAATATTTCACTTGTTTATATTATGCTATAGGTTGCGTTTTGCTATTTAAATGGTAACTGGTATTTTAGATACACAAGAAGAATTGTAAAAGACTTGTATAGTGGGAAGGACAATTTTGGTTGAAGTAATGATTTACAATAATATTCCTATGACAAGTAACTTACAGGTAATGTACTTGTCATTTCTCATTGACAGTTAACAACACACATGAATTAGGCCCTCTGGTAGATTTAAAAATTCCTGCCAACAAGACCCGCTGGACTTTGAAAAATTTAAATTTCAGCACTCGGTATAAGTTCTATTTCTATGCACAAACATCAGTGGGGTCAGGCAGTCAGATCACAGAGGAGGCGATAACAACTGTGGACGAAGGTAAGAAGGGTATGTATAAAATCCATATAATTACAAATATCAGAGAATTTAAAAGGCATTGAAAATTTATTTCTTCTCTTATGGAATATCCATCTTACCTAATGACATACTTGATTGTAATTTCTCATCCCAATTAATATAAAAATCAGTTATTTTGTCCAACTGTTTGGGTATTTATTTTTCAAGCCTATATGAGACCTCTAAACTTACATTAAAATATTGGAGTAGAGGGCTAAAAATATTGGCTCAGTGCTTAAGAGCACTTACTGCTTTTGCAAAGGCATCAGACTCAGTTCTTAGTATCCATATGTTGGTTCACAACTGCTTACAACATCAGTTCCAGAGGCTCTGATGCACTCTTCTGGCCTCCACATGTGCTTGGAATGCATATGAGGTACATAAACTCATGCAAAAAGACACACATAGAAATAAATAAATAAATCTTTTAAAACATATTTGAGTGAGAATAAGAAATAACAATATTCCTCACACAAGTTCAAAATTTGATGTAACTCTTTGCCTGTACACACAATGACATATGTGCCTATATTTAATTCTAGTTCTACTCCTGAATCACTGGTCTACATATTGCTGTAGACTTTCTAGAAATAAATAAAGATAATTATTAAATACTGCACTTATTTTATGCTTAGACACAAACATTGTATTTTGGTATGCCATATGCAGAGAAAAAAAAAGATGACCCATTAAACTGGATATTTTGAAAAGTCATTCCAAAATTTTTTGATTCAATGAAAAGGATCAAGAATAGTATAAAATGAGGCCAAATAGATAGCCCAGTGGTTCAGAACATGTTTTGTCTTATAGGCGACCCAGACTCAGTTCCCATCACCCATATGATGATTCACAACCATCCATAAATCTGGTTCCAGGATATCTGATGTTCTTTTCTAACCTTGGTGGGAACCAGGCATTCATGCAGTACATATATGTACATACATGCTGGCAAAACATTCACACATACAAAATAAATAAATCCTAAAAATGTTTTAAATACTGTGAAAGATATTCTTGTTTTGCATGTCTCTAAATTGTAAAATTGCTTAATGACTATTCATCTGGTTATTGGTTATCTTCAGTAGCTTCTATATCATATGAAATTGAAATTTCTGTCAGAAATGGTTCAAAACGTCCTAAGCCTTCTTAGAATAATGCACCTTAAGTAATATTTATATTTGCTAAGTGTGGGGACAGCAACACATTGTCCCTATGGCTAATGAAATAGGCATTATTCTTCTTGCATGTCTTATCAATTGAATAAGTGCTTTTAAAGTAAGTGTACATGCTCATGGGTGTGTTACATCTAACTATACAGTGTCCTGTTTCTGTTTCCCTTCATTAAGCTGGTATTCTTCCACCTGATGTAGGTGCAGGCAAAGGTAAAATGATTCATCTGCATGACTTTACTCTGTGTGAACTTTGCAATGTTAAATGTGGGGAAGTGCAGCATGGGTAAACTGAGGAACTAAAATATGCTCAGAATCACAAAAGGAGAAGATCTGGGCCAATCATGCTTTTAAAATTAATTTTTACATCATTTTATAAATAGAAAGTCACATGTTTAATTCTCCCAATTTTTTTTTTCTCAAGACTTATGCCTAGTACAAATGCTAAGTGTAGATTGTAAGAATATGATTTTGGTTAGATTAGATGGGACCAAAACTGTGGAATTGTCACAGATCTTCCATATGTTCATGCCACGTATGAGGAATTCAAATCCTCGATAAAAGCAGCCTACCAGAAATAGATCAGCTGAGCTTCCTATAGCCACCTGACCTAATCACAGTCCTGGGTGACACAGTGTACAGATACTCAATAGCTTTACAACACAATAGCCTTTTGACCTTTGGTTTAGTGATCCCAAACAACTTAGCTGGGCCTCTACGGTGAAGGTTTCAGTCAGCCTGCAAATTCTGCTCAGCTGTCTCCCTCCGCTTGCCTTTACCACCCCTGCTCAAGTCTTCACTTCTTGAGCTGAAGCCAATGATCCTCAGTGGATAGCATCGGCTCTTTAGTTTTGATGAAAGTTTAGTGTAGTCCTCTATGTCCTATAAGCTTGCTGGAAGAAAGGGTGTTTGATAACTTGTAATATTTCCTCCACCTGTGACAATACCAAAGAGCCCCGCTTCCCATCTCTGATCTCTGACTGTTGATCCACCAGAGTCTGCTTTTAGAGAGCGCGTATATGGCTGTCTCTAAAATAGCAAAGTGATCGGTGTCAGGGCTTGTCCTGGGCTGTGAGAGACCAGGTGAGGGAAAAGAATGAGAGAGCTGCGAGTCTTGTCTTGAGTGTGTCCACTCTTGTGAGCTTAGGCTTGATAATATATTTTCAATTTTCTTAGAAACTCTGCTTATATACAGACATTTGATGAATTTCAAAATGCACATAGCATCAATTTTAGAGTAAATGAACCAAAAACTGTAGTCATTTTCAGTCATCCTAAATTATGTTTGTGACTTTAGACTTAAGAGAACAAAGTTGTAGCTGCTCAAAGCATCTACCCTATGTAGACTCACTGTTGTATATGTATACCTCTTTCCTCAGATAATTATCACTAAAATGATGGGTAGTTTTAGAACAAGTTATGCTATGTAAGCTTAACTCAGGAATTCCACTGAAAGCCTGGTTGCCTTTCCTATGTGACCAGCATGTCCCTACAGCTATGGCCAGTGACAGCCAAGAACCTGTGCTTCCCTGGGACCGACAGTGAAGCAAGTTTGAGCTCCCCATTGGCTCATCATATTACAATACAATAAATTCTGCTGTAAATAAACTCAAACTAAAATAAATCTTTATTAAAAGATTTTTTTGTTTGTTTCTCATTTGATATTACTAAATTCAACTGTGGGCAATTGGCTGGTGAGATGGCTCAGCGGGTAAGGGCACTAACTGCTCTTCCGAAGGTCCTGAGTTCAGATTCCAGCACCCACATGGTGGCTCACAACCACCCATAATGAGATCTGATGCCCTCTTCTGGTGCGTCTGAAGACAGCTACAGCATATTATGCCAGAGCAAGCCAGGCGGAGCTCATGGCCATCTGTACAGCTATAGTGTACTCATACATATAAAAATAAATAAATAAATAAATCAACTGTGGGCAATTAATGAATATGAAAAATAAAGGTAGAATGTCTAAAATTAAATTAAGCCCTTAATAGAAAATCTAACGGTTTTCAGATAATAAAGGAAATAATATATTAAATAAGAAAATGACAAATATGATCTCATTCTTTATATTTTAATAGCATAATTATTAAACGCTGTTTACATAAAATAATGCTATTTTACCATAGTGCTATTTGAATTCGAGTATAGTTCATAATCCTGAATTTTTCCCCCAAGATATTTCTTTTTTTTTCATTAATCTAACAATGAAGAATTAAAGTGATACTAGATATTGAACATAGTAGCTTACATATACTTAGTGTTTTCCTGCCATTTTCTTCAGTACGACTGAGTTGAGCATAGATCTTTACGATCTTCAGGAGTTTATTTTGGTCTATTCCCTTGTTTGATTCAAACCATCAATATTTATATAAGAGTAACATTGCTTGGCAGCTCTTGCTTCATTTCTATAGCCCTTTACATGCTCTCAGGGTCTGAGGCTCTGGGAGCTAGCCCCATGAAGGTTTAGCTATGAAATGAAACCAGACCTAAACAAAGTAGATGTGGGTTTTGCTCCGTACCCCACTGCAGGCAAATTTCTATCATTGTGTCCTAAAACTTTGACATTGATACTCTTGACACCAGTTACCAGAACAGACTTGTATCCTACTTAGTTGATGCAGGAATGTGGAAAAATTAGAAAGAGACAAGTCTATACACTGCTTAATTTGCAGCCACCATGGTCACCCCACAACCAAGCAGAGAAGCCCCACTGAGCAACAGCCAGTGCTGGATCCTCCCTGAGATCTGACTCTCACTAGATGTTTTTACCAGATCCAATAAGCTAATGACTCAAGTTTAAAGTTCATGCTTTTATTTGGCCTGAACAACAACAATATCCCAAACCACACGCATGCATTTGAATACTCAGTGTAGCAGGTAGTGGTGTCTACTTGACACAGACAGCGCAACAGCTTTTTACATGACACTGTGCATCACAAAAGTAAAACAAGACTTTGCCTTTCACATGTCTAAACTGTGGCAGCAAGATGCCAAGCCAGGGGTGGGAATGAAAGAATGCATGAGTGTAAAGGAGGAGGAATTTATTTGTCCCAGTAGGGTCAGGAAAGGCACAGGAAAGACCTCACAAAGAACTGGGTCTTGAAGGCCAGTTTTCTCTGGCAGTCAAGGTTGAATTCTTGGTCAAAAGCACAAGCAAAGACCAGGATCAGAAAGTACACAAGGTGTCGTGTTACAGCTTGCAATATACTATGTGGAAAAAAGATGTCCTTGAATTGTGACAAGAGCCACAAGAGCCAGTAGTCAGAGGCAAGTCCTTGAGTTTGAACAGGGAAGTTTTGTAGTTTAGGAATGTAACATGTGGGTTACTGGTAACATCAATGAATGCTTACAGAGAGAGGTTCATTGGGTTGATAGATAGGCAGGGAGACCCTTAGGAAAGCCAAGATCAGGGACAGCACTGAGACCCTCTTGTTGACTAGCTGGGATGCCAGGTGCTCAGTGAGCAAGAATGTGGAACAAGGAGAGGCTAACAAAAAGATTAGAATTCCCCATTGTAAAACTGGCCAAGCAATATAACCTGAAGAAACCACCATCTTAAATGAGTACGTGGAAGAGAAAGCTAGACACAGGTGTGGTGGAACGCTTAAGAAATCCATCCCTTACTAATTTCCTGTTTTAAGTAAAGACACATTAGGTACAACTGGCAAGAGATTAGCTATCTAGAGTATATCTGTCCTAAAGCTAGAACTTCATACTCTTTGATCCACATCTTCCAGGTTGTTCACCCCACTCTAGCTTCCAACAGTGAACTTTCTGCCCTGTATTTCTGTTTGACTGCTTATATTCCATATATAATTAGACTTTTTTTTCTATGTCTGGATTATTTTACATTGCATAGTGACCTGTGGGTTTGCTATGTTGTAAATGGGGCTGTCTTCGTTGGTAAGCCTGAGCAGAATTCCTTTTCGTATATACCAGCTGTCATTATCTGCTGATCTCTCAGTGGATGCTTCCTTAGTTTCCATGTCTTGATTCACAAAGACAGCTTCAGTGAACACAGGAGGACTGGCATATCTTTAGGACATGAATTTAATTTCAGTAAAGCTGGAAATAAAAATGGAAGTGTCAAAACAATCCAAACATGAAACAATAGGAAGTAACAGAAATAATATTCTGAAACACTACTGTTTTAGGGCTGGCTAGATGACTTGTCAGGTAAATAAATGTACATGCTACCAAGCTGATGACCCAAGTTGAATTCCCAGAGCCTGCATGGTAGAAAGAGACAACCAGTTTTCACAACTTGTTCTCTGACCTCCACACATGTGCCATATTGTACACACCACACACACACACACACACACACACAGAGAGAGAGAGAGAGAGAGAGAGAGAGAGAGAGAGAGAGAGAGAGAGATGTAAATAGTTAAAAAATTTAACCTTTAAAAAGCTAGATGCTACTTGGCTAAAGTTGTTTTGCTATGGTTCTGCTTTCTGGAAACATCTGTAGTTATTTCAAGATTAAATTATCCAGTTTATGATGTCACAGTAAAATTTTAAAACACTATCTCATGTATTCTAAGCTACCCTATATCCTAGCATGGCCTAGAACATGCTATGTAACCAAGGAAGATCTTGGACTTCCCATACTCCTGCTTCTAAGTTCTGGGCTAGCAGGACGGTTCCACATGTTATACAGTGCCAGGATCAAACCAAGGCTTCATGCATATCAGACCAGCACTCTGCCATCTAAGTCTCAGAACTATATTACAGAATTTTTAAAGGAAATTTATTCATATGTTCTAGGTTTTAGCTGGACATAGTTCACACACGAACCCTTCCAACCCTTTGTACTGATTATATTCTTGCTCTCATCTACTTAAGAAGAAAATCTGGGAAAACTAAAATTGTTTCCATGGAATTCAGTAATCACTCTGCTCTCTGCTGTTCCTTTTACCCACCACAAAACAGCACAAGATATGCATGTTATCCAGTTACATATCACAGGTGTATCTTTTACCTCCTTTGATATGCCTTTATAATTTTATTTGTCTTTATTAATTAAATTTCTCTATATACAATATCATATATTTGTGCAATATCCACCTCTCTACCATCCCTCTCTAACCCCACTTCTTCCTACAAATCTCTTGATATACTTCACTTTGATTCTGAGAGATGCTACTTCATTACATGGCACTCAATTCTAAATTATATAACTCTAAGTCATATTCTACATTCTATATACATGTAAAATTCTAAATTATATAACATTTTAGAATTAATTTCAGAGTGTGAGGAAACTCCTCAGTGCTTTCGGATCTCATATCCTATACGATTTCTCTGGGGTGGCAAAAGGATCTGACCATGTTGGCTTACCTAGTTCTCATGTTTAATTGATGCTATAGGGGAGGGGATAAAAGAAATAGCCCCATGGTATTCAAATAATACTTCTAATTACTTTAGATGTATATTTTATCAGTTGTAAGCATATGGAGAGTATCATGTAGACTCCATAACTTGTATTTTCAAAAGGTAGTTAGGTTGACATACACTCTTCAGGAAATGCTGTGTAACCAATGCCAGGCAAGACTGTCATTCTCTGGGATTTAGTGGGTCAGCTAGTTCCTGTTCCTTTTATTTCTTCTTGACTTTTGGTTAGAGTATATTCAACCACAGCATTTGTATGGACCTGTTCCTCTGGGAACTAATATGTGAGTTTCTCAGTTCTTCAGATTCTCAGTCTGTGACTCAAACCAGCTCAGAAGTCACTATTGTAGAGAATACTCTTTCTCCTCCCAGTATAAAGTCTCTGAATACCTGCAATGAGAAGCTAAATGAAATGAAAAAGTACTCAAAGTACCTGGACGTCTCGGATACGCTCTAATAGCTTCTGTTCTCAGGACAGTTCATCAGTCCCCATTGTCCATCAGTAAATGAAGATGGCGATGGTCCTGGGACTGGATCTAATGGGAAGCAGTTTACATTACTCAGAACCCATGTACTAGAACTTGTAACTTTAATGCCATGTACCATTTAACTGGGGGAAATTTTCTAAAACAAAAGTGAAGATACATGGTCTCTAAATTTTTTACAATAAATTCTCACATCTTATTTGCACAACTTCAAATAATTTTATCTTTCCATCAGTGTGTATGGTGCTGCAATATGATTGTTTGTTTGTTTTGTTTTGTTTTGTTTCTCTGTTGTGTATTTAGTCCGTGCGGTAAATCCCAGGATCAGCAATGTGAGTGCCGCAGCTGCTGAGACGTATGCCAATATCAGTTGGGAGTATGAGGGACCAGAGCATGTGAAGTTTTATGTTGAATATGGTGTAGCAGGCAGTAAGATATGATTTATTACCCTGCTTTCAATTTGGGGGACACATTTTAAGAGACTAAGAATAACATTTAGGATTTACTACAGACCGTGTTGAAAAGTAATTTGATCCCACTGAGAGATTCAGAGTCATTTCAATAAAGTCACAGTGAATCGCCTTTAAGTACAAATAAGACAACTTTTGTTTTCCAGTTTGGAATTTCTGGAAGTAGAAATCAACTGATATGAAAGGATTAATTTTGCCTAAATTAATCCAACAAAATTTTATAAGCAAGTGAAGAAAATTAAAACTGTGTGATCATTGATTTTTGTCTTGGTATTTTATATATTCCCAAGTCAGCGCTCTGCTCACATTGCAGTCATGTCTCCTGGAAGATTCAGGCAGCTTGGGTTTTCAGTGACTTAAAAACCCATCTCTTCCTCAATGCAATGAGCCCTACATATCACAGGCTGTATGACAAGTGAATGTTTGCACAAATGTTGAGCACCATCCAACTTCCTATTTAAGTCTTTACAAATCAAATAGGTATTATGGCAAACAATTATCCCTTTACGAAAACTAACATTTGAAAAATATTAATTTACAAATTAGATATACTTAAAGGCATTTAAATTTATCAAAAGATTCATCTTGTAAATCTTTATAAACAATTCTTGTAGTTCATTGAAGCTATTTAATATATAATAGTTATTAATGTAAACATCTTGGAAGAAACTCAGCCATTTCATGGGCCAAGGAGCACATAGGGTTATATTTGTATTAAAAAGAATAGTGTCCACAATGTGATATATGCATTAGTGTGCATGCTAGTTGTCTAGTAAGTTTCTCTTTGTGGATATTCTCACTTAGCTCCTCATTTTAACTGACTTATTTGACATACTTAGATCTGTAATAATCTAAAACACTACATTGAATCACCCTAATTCTTTTAGTTTTACTTCAAAATTTTTTTCCTTTATTGAACTATTAAAGTCTGGTCCCTTGAAATACTCAAAAGAATTTTTTTGTGTGTTTTGTTTTGTTTGTTTTTATTTTGCAAAATTTCCATAGGCAAAGAAGAATGGAGGAAAGAGATTGTAAATGGTTCTCGGAGCTTCTTTGGGTTAAAGGGTCTAATGCCAGGAACAGCATACAAAGTTCGAGTTGGTGCTGAGGGGGACTCTGGTTTTGTGAGTTCAGAGGATGTGTTTGAGACAGGACCAGGTGAGGCACACACTATATCAGTTTTGGTTCGTTCTCAGGAGTAGAAACCACCAGACACTCAGTTAGAGGCTGGGGGTGGGTGGAGCTTGCAGAGCTATGGATGTCCAACTGTGGGGCCCTGTTGGGTTGGAAGTTTGCACTTTAATTATGTTTGGCTGCTTGTATTATGTGAGTTACAATATTGGACAAATTTTCTTTCAACTACATTATTGCCTTAAGCCATTTTTTTAAAACCTAAATGTAATTTTAAGTTACCTTATTTAGATAATTCAATTTTTGATAATTTCCATATTTAAAATTTCTCTGAATTAAATTGAAGTTAATGTCTGAAATTCTTTTTTAGGTTAGAATTATGTAGAAGAGAGTCAGAGTTCTTTATATCAAAATCAACTATAACCCAGCAGAACCCTGCAATTTGGCTGGATGATTGATACAGTGTTATTAAGTTTATCCAAAAGAAATTCTATAAGTCCTATATTGCACTTTATTTCAAAAAAATTGCCTGAATATTATGTTTTAGTTTTGTAGATGTTATTCAGAATTCACTAGTGTACAAGTAGAGTCTTGAAGGAAAGAGAAATATTCAGATAGACTGCAAATTAAAATGCAAATAATAATAATGATGATGATAAATATTTGTTGCCAAGGGAATAATCTCTGCTTGCTTGCTCTGAAAATGGGGCCTTTTGATGGGGCCTTTTGATGCGTGCATTCTAAGGCTTATATACTCATCTTCTGTTCAGTCATATCATCCATTCTGGAGGAAGGATTATGTTGCTCTGTAGAAACTAAAGCCAAGATGGAGTACGTAGTTTCATTAACAAAACATGTTTTTTGTTTTCTTTGTTTTGTTTTTCGAGACAGAGTTTCTCTGTGTAACCGTGGCTGTCCTAGAACTCACTCTGTAGACCAGGCTGGCCTTGAACTCAGAAATCCGCCTGCCTCTGCCTCCCAAGTGCTGGGATTAAAGGCGTGCGCCACCACTGTCCGGCCCAAAACATGGTTTTTAAAGCCATTTCTTATCCTTTAAAAAATACACCCAGGAATAGTTTTAAAAAGAAAAAGAAACTAAAGTTAATAATGAATAACCTACTGAATAAGACTTTCTAAGTATACACTTGCTAAAATCAGTATATTTTACGAAAAAATCCTATTATTCTGTTCCTTCTATTTCATAACCATTTACATACATAATCTAGAAGAAGTATTAAATATAAAAGGGGACTTCTAAACAACTCAGCTCTGCAAGACATTTGCTTGTTACTGACAACTGTTAATTTCAAAATACTAAAAATTCTCATGTAGATATACAATTGGAACAGGAATAATAATACAGCATTTAGTCCACTGTACAATAGGCAAGTGGCTTCCTCATTTCATACTTACAACATCCCTCTAAAGTAGGCACTATTACTGTCTACTTCCGCCACAGGTCAAGTCTTCAGAGTTGGAGAATTTACCCTGTCTCAACTGCAGTATGGTAGAGCTAGGATTAGGGGTCTGGCTTTCCTTTACTGGAAGAGCGGTCCTTATCACAAAGTCACAGAGATCCCAAGGGGAGCAGGCTGTCTTGGAAGTGATGGATTTGATTAGTATTCATACTTTTATTGGGCATTTCTGGACCTCTAAGGATTTTGTGTTTCCTCAAATTGCAGATGGATTAGATTCACTCACAAGATCAGCTTGCAGCATGTTTGTCCTTTCACAAGATCAAAGATGTTTCCTTTAAACAAAAACAAATGAAAAACATCTTTTCCTCAGGGGAAGGTGCTTACCATCCCAGTGACAAGTGTTAGAAGAGGAGTGAATGGAAAGAGTGAGACACTGCTGTGTGCCAGTGATGGAGAGAGGATGTTGCAAGACCCGAGTATTGTCACCTTTTACATACTCATATAATTACTTAAGAAGGTCAAGTGTTGATTAAGTTCTAGTTGCCCAAATAACAAAACCCCTCGTCCCAGGCAGCAGTGCTCTGTCCTGAGGAGGCTCTGAATGTAGGATGCACTCCATGTAAATCCTTAATCTGCTGCTCTGGCTCCCTCCCAGCACAAGGTTTTGAGGTTTAGGACATCAATACTCAGTGGGGAGGCTAATATTTAACTCTGTGTACACGTGCTGCTCCTCTCTCTCCGCTTTGCTAATTTCAGGAGCCTTGATCTGCTCTTGGGTCCAAAGCTTTTCTGTCGACTCTCTAAGCTTTCTTCAAGCTCATTCTTCCCATTTCTAACCATAGCTAACTACTTTAACTGGGCAGGACATTTTCATGCTTTGTGGGTGCTTCAAAAATAGTAACCATATGTCCCACTCTGAGATTTGGAGTAGCAAAGAACACTGTCCTTAGATCCCCCACCATGCACCACAGGTTAGCCGTGTCACAGCAAGCAAAATTAGAACAGCAGACTGTTCTAAAACTTGTAGGCATCAAGGCAGGCCTCACTGCTCCGCCTTATTTTGTATTCACATACTCCTTACATGTGTTAATTTACTACCTTGTGGATAGATAGTTCAAGCAACACATGCATTTAACTATAGAAATTTAACTATAGAAATTCCAGATGAGAAGGAAATCTACTTTCATTTTTTAAGCAATGCCTATATATGTTAGCTTTTTTTTCTTTCTTTCTTTCTTTCTTTTTTTTTTTGCTGTGACTTGACAAGACGTAATTTAAGGAAGTGAGGATTTATTTTGGCCACTGGTTTGAGAGTCCCATTCACCATGATGGATCAGAATGGTGGTGGAAGTGACAAGTAACTATCGCAGCAAGAGCCTGAGGCTGCTTGTTCACATCTTGACAGACAAGGAAGCAGGTATACAGGATTGAGGGGGACCAGGCAATACAACTCCAAGATCCACCTCTACTGAGCACATTCCTTCAGCAAGGTTTCACCTCCCAAAAATATGGCAACCTCTCAAAGAGCAATACCAACTGGGGATCACGTGTTCAAATACGCAAGCATATGTGGTCCACATCACAGTCTAACTCTCCGAAGTTCAGAACCAAGAAGGAAAAAGCCCATAAGTTTCATCCACGTCTGTCTGTCTGTCTCTGTCTATATATGTATGTATGTATGTATGTATGTATGTATGTATGCATATACCAGCTTACTTGTTGTAATTAGCAAGTCTTAAATAGTGGACTGGAGAAATACCGAATACTTTATATATATATAAAAGCAAAATCTCAGTGTTAACATGAACATCTTTGGTCAGCTATTCAGGAAGCAGCCAGTTTTGCAGTTACCCAATGGTAGTTGCTGGGAAGCAATTCAGTTCTGAAAGTCTCCACTTAATGGAAGACAGTGTCAACACCAACACTGGAGCATCAAACATTTTAGCTCATCAGTTTCATTTGATTTGTTGAAAAATATAAATGCTAAAACAACTTATAACCATGCCATAATTCATTAAGCAAATCAGAATTAAGGATTCCCATCATTAAAATATTTTTTGCCATGTTGTTTTGGGCTCAGTTATGAAAAAAAAAAAAGCATGCTAAGACTATGTACAACTTGGCAAGACTCTGTTGCTAAGGAGGATTTAATGCATTTTTCAAACCCTTTATCTGTCCTGGAAAGTCCCCAAGGAAGTTTATCATATGTTCAGACATTTGTGGATTGGTGTCTGGACATGTTTTCAGTAATACATTATATAAGAGCATTTAAGTAGCTTAGTATCATGTTCACTAACCAAAGCCAGAGAGGATAGACAGACAGACAGACAGAGGTCTCTTCCAACCCTTGGTGAAGCTCTTGTTCTCATCATCTCTGACCTTGGAGTTACTATAATGCCTACCTCAGAAGTCTGTTGTGAGGGTTAAATGGGATCCTGTCTTCAGTATAGTTCCTAGCATAGAGGACTAAGTTGTTAGCTGCCATCATTATCATCATCATCATCATTACCATCATCACCATTACTATCATCAGTATCATCATCAGTACCACTACCATCACCATCCCCAGCACTATGGCATGTATAGGAAAGCTAGAGCAGTTTGGACATACGCTCTCCATGTACCTGGTTACAATACAGCTCCAAAGCCCTCTAACTAATGAATCACAGGGGACTATTTAGAAAAGGCTACTGGGCTCCATTTTATATTCATATATATAT
>NW_022196912.1:60065873-60068863 GCF_008632895.1 Mastomys coucha
TATATATATATATATATATAACCATTTCATCCTTTCCCTGGATTATTTGTGGTGAAAAGGGCACAATAAAGTGTTATTTCCTTGCATGTGGGAAATCTGGGATGCACATAGCCATGCTTCTTTTTAAATTCAGAAATCACGCACATCTAACCCTATGATGTAATGCTTTCAGAGGAAACTAGGTTAAAAGTGCAATATAGACATGTGTATGAAAGCAAAAAGAAGAAAACCTTTTATGTTGCTTATGGTTAAAAAAGAAAGACAAAGGCCTATGATAAAGGATTCCTGAAAACTTTTTTAAACAAGCCCTTCTGGGCATGTCTAAATAGCCACTGATGCTGCACTTTGTCCAATGTGATTGACACTTCTTCACAATACCTAAACTTCTTTTAGGTGCTTTGTATATTATGAGTAGCTGAATAAAGAGTTTCATATCATTTACTCAAACAGAATAGATGAAGACTTAAAGAACTGTATTCCTGTAAATGAGTATTTTCTCTTCAAACTGCTCATTTATTCCAAATAATGGTTCTATTGATCAAACTATATTTTACAGTTCTTTGAATAATAGAGCCCAAACAACAACAAATGTTGGTTCTTTGACAGTAGACTTGATTGTCTCAAGATTTCCATTCAGAATCCAGATGTTGTATAAAATAACAGTGCTGCTGTTCATCTATGGCTAGGTTTCTTGCATGGGCCATTTTCTTTTCTTAACAGATTTCCAAAACACTGAAGAAAACAGTAGTTTCTTTTGAAGAGAAAATACTCCATTAGATGTATACATTCTGTTGTATTTAAAATTCAGTTTTATATTCTTATCATAGCTATATCTTTTTATTCCAAAAATAATAGATTTTACTTGGTTTGGGAATATATTTCTATTGAGAATGGGCAGTTAAAGTAAATGTGATCTCAGGGTATACCAGGGTGTGGTAGCACTTAATCTTATTAACATCAAAATTTCTCTATTTGAATTTTTTACATAATAAATATTTTTCATAGTTGAGTATGTGATTTCTCATTAGTGATTGGCCGATACCAATTTGGAATCCTCTGAAAAGTACCTAAAGGCTCATAAACTGTGGCAATTGTCTTTTAATGAAGAGACCAACACAGATCTCACTGTGATGTTAACCTATTCCCACCGAATCCATTGATTTGTTTTGTAGCAATGGCAAGCCGACAAGTGGATATTGCGACCCAAGGCTGGTTCATAGGTCTAATGTGTGCCGTTGCCCTCCTCATCTTAATTTTGCTGATTGTTTGCTTCATCAGAAGAAACAAGGGTGGTAAATATCCAGGTAAGAGGGAATCTAGTACTGCAGAATTCACTGCTAAACATAAAAAGAATAATGGGCATAGGAGTAGGAACAGGATCTTCTTAGAGGCATACTTTTAAATTTCCTGACTGAACCATTTTGACTCCTCTTTATGATCCAGTCATGGATCATAGGGTATGTGGAAGAATATGTCACTCAGTGCTCCAAGAAAGTCTGTTTCCTTAGACTCCGAAAGGGTTATGAGCACAGAAGTAGCACCTAAAACCTCTTTACAGGAGAAGCAGAGGGCAGAGTGTACAATTTTCCAGAGAGAATATCAGAACCTGTGTGATATTACATTATGTTACCTGTATGGTTGATGAATTTGTATCTTCTTCACTTGACAATTTATTCTTTGATTAAAAACATCAAGAATCTTTTTAAAGACACTGCAAAAGAAAATTTTCAAAAATGATTCATTATCATCAATACACTAATACATAAATTGAAAAACAGAAAAAAGGCTCTGCTTTGCCTGCTTGCCTTGTGGGACTGAGCAACTGCTAGATCCTTGGACTTCCATTCACGGCTGCTGCTGACCTTTGTTGGGAGTTGGACTACAGACTTCTGATGAGGACAGTGAGGTCATCTTCTGGTATCTGAGATCACCTGGCTCGAACAGTCATGATCATTAGGAGAAAAGAAAGCGTTTCTACAGTTCTAATCACAACATGCCACTTCCATGCACCAAGGTTGGACCTCATTCTGATCTCTCTGGGATGGTGTCCTGAGTGGACTTAGGGCGCAAGCTCTGCAGCCAGTCCCACAACACCCAGAGGAAGCTCCACTCCCAGGCACTCTGACACTCTCAGGATCAGAGGTGAGGAGGGAACAACATCTGTCCCAACACCGGGAGTAACTTGGACCAGTGGGACCAGGCACACAGGAACTCCACCAGCAGAGTGGTTCAGGTTCCTTCTGGGTCTCTCTGGGCTGATGTCCTGAGAGGACCTTGGACCTAGGCTCCACAGCCAGTCCCACAACACCTAGAGGAAGCTGCTGCACTTCCAGGTGCTCTAACAAGCCCAGGGTAACAGGATCCCAGAATCACAAGGTCACAGAGACTGCCTGACTCTGAGGGGTTCTGATACAACCAGGATCACAGGAAGGACAGGTTCCAGTCAGATATAGCAAGGGCAGGTCGCTTTAGAGATAACCAGATGGCAGGGGGCAAGTGTAAGAAAATAAATAACACAAACCAAGGTTACTTAGCATTATCAGAACCCAATTCTCCCACAATAACAAGTCCTGGACACACCATCATACCGGAAAAGCAAGATTCACATCTAAAATCACTTCTCATGATGATGATACAGGACTTTAAAAAAGACATAAATAGCACCCTCAGAGAAATACAGGAGAACACAGATAAAGATCTAGAAGCCCTTCAAGAGGAAACACAAAAATCCCTTAAAGAACTACAGGAAAACACAATCAAACAGGTGAAGGAAATGAGCAAAGCCATCCAGAACCTAAAAATGGAAATAGAAACAATAAAGAAACCAGAAAGAGAGACAACCCTGGAGATATAAAACCTAGGAAAGAAACCAGGCATCATAGATGCAAGCATCACCAACAGAATACAAGAGAGAAGAGAGAGTCTCAGGGGCAGAAGACACCATAGAAAATATTGACACAACAGTCAAAGAAAATGCAAAAAACAAAAAG
>NW_022196912.1:60069410-60087085 GCF_008632895.1 Mastomys coucha
AAATTTACACAATATCTTTCCACAATTCCAGCCCTACAAAGGATAATAGATGGAAAACATCAACATAACGAGCACCCCTATGTTCTTCTATACCCTAGAAGAAGCAAGAAAGTAATCTTTCAACAAATCCACACAAATCTCATTCTATGTCTTACAACAAAAACAACAGGAAGTGATAATTACCTTTTCTTAATATCTTAATATGAAAATTAATATTACCAACATATCCTAATTCATTGAAATCCAAAAAATATGAGGAATTAGAAATTTTTTGTTTGTTATCCAATGGTCTCTCTAATTTGGTAATTGGTGATATAGGCCCAATATTGTATAATCTATATACACTTCCAGCTTGTTTGTGACAGTGTCTTGCTGTGTACAACATAAGGGTTTTGAAATCTTGCTTCTCCTATCTCAACCTCTCTACTAGTAGTATTGTTTATTTCATGTTTTTACACTATACTATGGTTTTCAGAACAGCTTATATATTTCAAAAGTATTTATATACCCGAAAGAAACATAGACGATTAACTAGGGAGGTGGCTTGTAGGAAAGAGAACAACAAAGAGTGAGTCTGAATGCTTTACTTGACATTTGTAACTCTTGTATCAAGTTTGAAGAAGAGGACTTTATAAGTTACTCTTTTTCTGAGTTGAATGCTTTTCCAAATTATCACAGCCAATGAACCAGATTCTTACCCATGCCTAATTTCTGTGCCACCCTCCAAGCAGAACCATTGTTCATTAAAACAGTTGGTGAATGACTTTATACACACACCATTTCTTAAATGAATGTAACCTGTTCTCTGTGGCCTGAGAATAAAGTCACTCACTCCAGTCAAATAGTTTTGACCATAGCAGGAAGTCTGTATCCAAAAATCGTGCCTACAATTCATTCCTTGGTGCAGCAGAACTGTCAATTCTCAGCTTAGCTACGATGGAGGTAAAATCCTTTGGTGATGTGAGGGTCATTGAAATACAGCCTTATTACAATGAAACCCAATGTCTAAAAAATGTTCTCATTTTGGGCTTGTACCACAGTAAGAGCAATGATTTTAAACTCTACTAAATACAAAACAAGCAAACAAACAAAAAGACTTTATATATTTATGTTCATTTAAGAAAATAATTGTAATGATGTATTATTTTGAAATATACAGTTAATATCTTTGGAGTTATTTAAAATTTATATTGAGAAAAATGTATGTATTTTCAGTATTGCTGTAGACAAGCATCTACGTAACACTGTTAAATTGATTGTTGTTTTATATCAAACAACTTTTATAATATTCATTTTTAGTGTTATAATATTTTATAAATTTTAAGGAATATGTCAAAAAAAGATATTGTAGGTATTGAAGAGGGGGTCTCTGGGAGGAGTTGGGGTACAATAGGGGAAACAAGAATGTGATTTAATTCTATTTACTTAAAATATGTTTTTAAATGTTAACAAATTCAGATTAATTGAAATCATGTAACTTTTCTCATCAAAATGCAATAAAAGTTTTTAAAAAAAGAAAAACAGAAAAAAATGAGAAACTTAAACATCATTTACTCATCATGCAAGAGACTGAAGTAGCTTGATATATTAATAAGCATTGATCTAATAAATATCAAAGCATACTCATGGCCACATTAGATAATCCTTATACAGCATCTACTTGTGTAAAGATTATCTTTGCTCTGCCATGTCTCAGCCCACCCCTGCAAACATTTGACCAGAAAGTTCAGTATTAATGTATATTAATATTAATTCAAACATTTCAGTTAAAGAAAAGGAGGATGCTCACGCAGACCCTGAAATCCAGCCCATGAAGGAAGATGATGGAACATTTGGAGAATACAGGTGAGCCCTTGTTCCTTCCAGCCATGCCTACCCTGCCCTACTAAACACTACTCTCCAAAACTCATAGATTCTGAGCACAGATCCAATGAGCAGTGGGTCCTGCCTGGCAGCTATTACTTTAGAAACACACCATGTCAAAATATACCCATCCTTCTTGATTAAAACATTCTCAGTAAAAATATTCCATTCAAAAATAAGAAGCCTCATTAAAAAAATCTATTGAAGTCATAGGTTTAGAGTCAGAATATCTTCCATTCTGTTATTTTTTCCAGAGACACAAGATGTTTTTTGTTCAGCTTAGTAATTTCATTGTGTTGCAGTGAGAATTACAAGGGCCCTGCACAGCCTAAGAGTGAGGGAACTGTGCATTTATAAAACCAGTGTTAGAAAGACTGCTCTCTCAGGTTTTGTTTTTATTTTTGAGATTGAATCTCATTAAGTTGTTCAGGTTGGTCTGGGATTCACTACATAGGCGAAGCTGACTCCAAATTCATAATCTCCTCCCTCATAGTCATGAACCACTATGTGGCTGAAGAGAGAGAGAGAGAGAGAGAGAGAGAGAGAGAGAGAGAGAGAGAGAGAGAGAGGAGAGAGAGAGAAGAGAGAGGGGGGAAGAAGAAGGAGGAGGAGGAGGGGGGAGGGAGGAAGGGAGGGAGAGAGGGACAGAGGGAGGGAGGGAGAGAGGAAGGGAGAGGAGACGCATATGTGCGTGTTGGGGATCAAACTCAGAGATTTGTATAAACTAGGCAGGCACCCGAATACTGAACTACATGCTCAGCACCAAGACTTTTTAATCTTAGATTTATAAAATGCTATTTCAATACCTGCTCCCCCCTGACTTTTATTCAGAAATCAGGAGTACGTTGCTTTAGAAGCTATTAACTATTAAGAACTACCACAGCCACTCATCTAGCAAATTAACTCATAGAGTGTTAATAATACACTATTCATTTAACTTCATTTTAAGGAAAACATTATTATAAGCTATATACTTTTTAAAAGTTACTTTAAATGAAACTATTATAACCTGGATACTATAGATCTTTCAAAGAGAGGAATTAATGCTTTAGACATCATTAAAAACCAGTAAGTTTAGTCATGTATATCTAGTGTCCTGTGATAACTCTATTTATAAAATATTTTTATAACTTAGTTATCTAAATATACCGGAAGCCCATGTTGGTGCTTCATTTTTCTTAGAAGAAAATACTTTTGCATGAAATAAAATACTCACTACTGCGATTTCCAGGTCCCTTTGTAGATAAATATTTGCATCAGTTACTACCTGCCTCTAGATCATTTTTGACATTTCCATGTCAGTTTCGTGAGGGGACAACCAATGCCAATACAGAAAATGTAAAGCGGATTTAGAAAAAGCTTATGTGTCAGTGTGAGTATTTGTAGCAGCATCCATGAGGATGTGAGCAGGTCTGGCCTCCAGTGTCTCAGCACCTTAGCTTCTCCCCTCTTCAACAGAGAAAGATGTGCTTTCAAAAAGCTCTCATGATACTAGAACAATGTCTTGTGAGGGTTATCTTGATATCAGACATTGGCTCTGGACCTGGAAGTATTTGTCAACCTCAGGCAGCACCCACCCACTATGAGCAGTTTCCCATAGCACATGAGGGCAGCTCTGGGCAGCTGCATCTTATCCTGAAAGAATAGAAACCTTCGCTGGTATAACTCACTTTTCTACCTGTTTCTCCCATACACAGGTGAGCTGATACAAATTTAAGGACATCCTTGTAAAGTCCTTGTGGCTATGACCTCATACAGGATATGCACCACTCCCTTGTTTATTGATATGAAGTTACATCTTCAATATAGCCTGGAAAATACAGATTTGCATGAGTTAGAAATGTCATTGCACTTCATACATTCTCCACATTGTGATGAATTCACATTCTTATCATGCTTAAACAAATATGGCAATGTACTGCTCACCTTAAGACCCTCAAAATGTCAGTTTGCTATTATATTGATGTGAAGCTGAGACCCAGGATAATGTGACTTTGGGTAACTATTCTAATAGCACTAAACCTTGATTCAACTTAAGGTTGTGTTTTATGAACTCGCCGGGAATCAAGAGGCTATTCATCTTTTTTTTTTTTTTCAACTCAGCCATTAGCTCTGATTCCTTTATGATGCTTAATTTATATAGCTCTCAAATTTCATCATCAAGACAGTTTTCTAAGCATCAGAACATCTTCGGAAGTTTCTTTCCTGGTTCTGTGCTCTCTGAGTGACCCAACCACTTCCGGTATGACTGTGTTTTCAGAGCAGTACATAGCAAGTGCCTGGCTCCTCTCTTCATACCCACTATTTTGGTTTCCATCGACCAGCTCACATTTCTTTGTGTCAGTGTTAACTCATGCGTTTGCTGTGTCTGTGAAGCGTTTTCAGATGGATGCCTTTGGCTTTTGCTAAAGTTTCTCAGGATAGAGAGACTTTCCATTTGGGCCTATTGAATATAAGCCCGATTGGCACAAAGATAAAAATACTTGTCACACGTGTAATGACATTGATCCTGGAGGGGCCAAAGGAAATAAAGTTCTGATGGGTGTCTTCAACGCACAGCCCACCTCAGTGGTGTGATTCTGAGTGATATTGAGAGCTGATGAGGATGGCCCTTCATGGGAGACCACATCTCCCAGATTCTTGGACGTTGTTGTTGATGTGACCTCGTCCTTATGCTTGCAGACACTTCCTCAAGATGATTCCCTTTGGTCCTTTCCCTTTAGGACCTTTTAATCTGAGAGTCATACTTATGTGAAAACGGTTCCAACTATTTATGGAGATTTTGTTGTTGTTATTTTAATGGTACATTTGAGTGTTATTCTCTTCCCTAAATCCCCGGGGTCCTTTCTCTACTTTGCACCTTTTAGAAGCTCTGGGCTCTGTATTACCTAATGATTCTAAGTCTCCTGCATTCTGAAAATGAACTATAACGCTGACACACAATGAGGACTATTGTGGAAATGTAAATTCATTCCATTTGTGATTTGCACATTCACCAGCCTGAGGATGAAACAATTGTTGGCTGTAAGCCAGATAAAATACCATAGTGCAAAGAGGGATGGAACTTCCATAATGGCTAAATTTGATTTTTTTTTCATATGCTATATCCCTATACCCTCACTCCAATACCCACTCCTAAGCAGCTACCCTCTCTCAGAAGCTTGCAGCTTTCTTTGTTTGTCTCTTTAATTATACAGACAGTAGGATCTGCCTCCTTACTAGCATATAGAAAAATCAAAGAAACAGTGCAGCCAACTATGTAAGTATTTCCTTATTCTTTAGATGCATTCTCTTTAAAACAAGAGTGAGTCTAGGTTGTGAGCCATAAGACTGTGCTATGTGAACTGTGGTTTACTACTGCTCAAATGGAGGATTTTGCAAAGGGAATCTTGTCATTCATGTGGCCATAGCCCTGTTGCCAGCTTGCTGTCCCTTGTTCAAAGCTTGGCTGATACAAAGTTGTGTTGCATTTGGTATATGCTCCAGGCTTACTGTTCTCACAAATATGACTTGGTTGTAAGCAAAGTAAATAATAATGAGCTTTTACAGTGAACCAGCATAAAGTCTGGGGGTATGGATGTCAGTAACACTCTTGTGTGGTTTGATCCTGGTAGGATGGTTGCTGCAGGAAAATCAGATGTAATTATTAAATTTATTTGCTAATTTTTATTTTAGTAACCATTTAATGGTTGTGAACCAAGAACTGCTGAGAAAAAAAGAATGAATTCCCTAAAATATGTTCTCAGTATGAGAGAAAGAAAAATACAAGCCAAGGCTTTGTCTGTTATTAAAATTTTTTTAAAAATAATTAAAAATTGTAATGTTAAAATTTAAAGCATTTCTGAACTATTTTTGGAATTTACTCAACAGATGTTTATTGAGTGCCTACTATATGCCAAACCTTAGGAATATTAAATACAATAGAATTTAGTCTCCCATTGGGAGTTTATAATCTACTGAAGAATATAGAGAAATAGCAACAACTTGATGGGTCTGTGAAAAGTATCATTTCTTTTTCTCATCACATTGCTCAATATTCCTGGGCAGTTTTCATTACCAGTGTTGAACAGGCCAAGTATAGTAGCTCATGTTTATATTCTTAGCACTTGGGACACAAATGGCAGATAGATAAGAAATTCAAAGTTTGAGAGTGTTAGACAAGAAAAGCACAGAGGGGATGAACAAAAGAAAGAGTAAGAGGAGGAAGAAGAGGTAACAGCCACCCTTGGCATTCTTTCTGATTCTAAACAGAACACTTCCACATTGGCCATCAAAGATTCTGTTCACTGTAGTTTTCATGTAGGCATCCCTAACCCAATTAATGAAAATACTTTCCTTTTCTAGCATATTAAAGTTTTCCTCATGAATGATGTTGAACTCTATCATATGCTTTTTTCTATGTCTACTATGATGATCATACGGATCTTTTTCTCTCTACAAAAGTACAAATGGTAAATCTTATGAATTGTATTTTCATACTAAATCAAACTTGCATTCTTTGACTTGACCCAACTTGGGTATACTATATTACATCTTTAGTAGCTGGCTGCATTTGGCTTGTTATGGATCCAATCTCCTTTCCTATGTTCATGAGTTGTATCAACCTATAGCTTCACCTTTTTGTGCCATTTTCTTGATTTTACATGTAATTGTCATAAAAGTCTTATAACATTATTACAGAAGTGGTACTTCTGACATATACAAACTTTAACATCCCTAAACCAAACTTCAGACCTTCTTCTGAGCATCTCCTGTTCAGTGAAAAGGAGTAATGCCAAGCTATTTATATCAGACATCCTGATCCCATCATCCCATGTTGCTCCCTAACCAACTCATCAGGAAGTCCCTTTTGCTCTACTTTTAAAAATATGACTATAATTTGAGCATTTTGTATAAACTTCTTCAATATTTCATCCCAGTCCAAACCATAGCCACCTCTCTCCTGAATGATGGACGTCATCTTTTAACTTTAGTGTAGAGCACAGTACTTGTAAAGAGCCCCTGGTACATGTTTTAGACTGTGTAGCCCACATAGTCATAACCAGAACTCTGCAGTTCTGCTGATGCAGCAGCAAAGGAGCCATAGGCAATAGATCAATCATAAGTAGGTGTGGCTCGTTTGCCAGGGTTTACCAATCCCTCCTCTCCAGGGCAGGCTGCATCAATGCTTGATAGCAGAGTTGTGCTTTTAGGGTAATGTTGGTCAGGCCACAGTCCTCACCTATGAAAATACTCCCAGAGCCTCTATCTCTTAAACAAAGGCTCCTCCATAGCCATGGATCCCTGGCCTACCATTGCCACTCTATTTACTCTCTTTCTTACTCATTGTTTCAGTTCCAGCCAGAGCAAGCAGCTTCCTGTTTCTAGAAGATTCCAGGCCTGCGCCTGTCTCAGAACACTTGTACTGCTTGTTGCTTTTGCCATCACTGCTCTTGTTCTAGTAATCCTCATGCCTACCTCACTCTTAGATCCTTGTTCAGAAGCTACTTTTAAACAAATCCTTCCTGGAGAGCTTATGTCAACCCTTTATTCTCTTTTCTAGCTCCTTCTGTCCTCTCTACTCAAGTACTGATCACCTGTCACAACTAATTTTCTTTACCACATTGATTGTAAAGGTAGACATTTTAGTTTGTGTTGTTTGTTGTTATGACCCCAGCACCTATAATGACATCAACCTTAGAGCAGGCACTCACTAAACATTAAATGAGGGGAAGACTGGATAGATGATTAAATCAAATACATGACATGATAGATCTGTCCTGTGATGTAATAAGTGGAACCCAGGTGGCAAAATTCTACTTATCATTGAACTCTTCAGGAGCATATGCAGAGGTATTCAAGCAAAGTATAGTATAGACGTTTATCAAAGACGTTGTATAAGCTAATTTTAAAATAAGCTGGGTTTTGTGAGGGTTATGTCCTCTAAAATGTCCCCACCCCAAACAGGCTACCCCAATGCCCTGAGATTTCACTAAGTTCTATAGCTTGCTCAGATTGCAGCATGTACTTGTACGCTATTGGAACAGGTCATTTTGATAGCACATGCAAGTTTTGACACTCTTCTTAGAAAAATAAGAGAATTCTAGTAGAAAGTATCATGGAAGCAGACAGACTTATTTTTCTTTAAATCTTTGTAGCTTGACTAGAAAAAAAAAACCAATATTGTTAACAGTGATCTTATTGTCAACTGCTGTTAAAACATTGTGCTTCGGGTGACCTCTTTGTCACATCAGGTACACCAATGCTTTGTGTTCAGTACTATTTATCATTCCTATCTCACCTGGGGACTACTACTCACCTGGGTGACTACTAAATATTTTTTCAGTATTCCCCCCTGGCCCCCAATGTTACCTGTTAAAGAGTCGGCCAGTGTGCCCATACTAGTGGATAATAATTAAATTCAGTGACAAGTCAGACCATGTTAGGGGATATTCTTACATACAATGGATGCTCTTTGGCTTCCATGAGTTGTATTACGGATTCAACAGGGAAATAAGCAAAGTAATAATAGACTCCTGTAACGCTCTGCTGCAGTGCATGCCGTGGACTCCCACAGTTGTGTGCATAGCCCAGGGGAGAGGCGAGAAACAGGAAATGTTTACTTTTGTGAGTTTGGAAGCACTCATACCCTTTAGGGTTTTTGGGGGCATGCCATTTATGGTTCAAATATGGTGCTTTGATGTTGAAGTGTTTCTCTTTCCAAATTACTAAAGTTTTACCTATTGACCGAAAATTCTCCAGGAAAAGAAATAATGCTAGTGTGAGCTCTCGGTGTAAGGATGTGATTTTCTTCCTAGGCTGCTCTCATTTGTTTCCCCTGCCTCCTTTTAATGGATTTCTAGGTCTTTTGAAAGGTAAGGCAGAAAGAAGTTCACAAATCTGGCCTGCATTCAGTAACAAAATTATTCAAACTACACGATTTGGCTTCTCCTCCTGCCTCAGGAAAAAAACAATCCGTATGTCACATGTAACCAAAATCATGCTCCATTCACGTCCAAGGAGTCAGAGAAGGGCCACAGCTTAACACACTAACTCCCAACTGTCCTGAGCTCCGCACTGCTCCATTGAATTGAAACAGTGATGATTTGAGCTATCCTTTATCCCCTGCCACACCCCAATATTGCTTCTCATCTTTCCCAGATTGCATCCCAATCAGGCATCAGACTCCTTCCTTTAAACTAGCATGCACAATCGGAAAGTCACCTGCTCTGTTGCAGACCTGATCCAACCACTTCTGTGCCTGACTTCCATTCCAGCATCACCGTAGGCACTGGGGTCCACCTGGCAGTTACATTTGGCTGCAGGAGCTCAGGCATCCATATGCTTTTTCATAATTTGCATGCATGATCTGAAAAAAAAACAAAAAAAAAAAAACAAAAACAAGGCACTTTACCTAAATGCCGGTCTTACCAAAATTTTTATTTCCCCCCCAGTGATGCAGAAGATCACAAGCCTTTGAAAAAAGGAAGTCGAACACCTTCAGACAGGACTGTGAAAAAGGAAGATAGTGATGATAGTCTCGTTGACTATGGAGAGGGGGTGAATGGCCAATTCAACGAGGATGGCTCCTTTATTGGACAATACAGTGGTAAGAAAGAGAAAGAGCCAGCAGAGGGAAACGAAAGCTCAGAGGCCCCTTCTCCTGTCAACGCAATGAACTCCTTTGTTTAAGTCTTTAAGCTCTGTGCCAATGTCCCATCTCTCTGGAATGGCTATCCTGAACACTTGTCATCTCTCTCATACTATGGACATATGGGTAGAAAGAGTGTTTTCTGCAGTATATGAGTCTTATGAGAACAGAGCGAGAACATGACTCAGTCAGATGATACGTTGATATGAACTGGGGTGCAAAGCACATACTTCTTTTGTTCAGAGTGGGTTTTCTCCATTTCCTTGGAACCGATTAAAAAGAAATACAACACCATCAATAGATTACATTATTCCCTGTGCGGGATACAATTCAATAAGATGCATGAAACATGCTGCACAGAGGACACACCTGTGTATGTGATTGCGATGTGGTTGGGTACTTTGTTGACACTATCCTCAGCTGAACCCTAAATATGAATTCCGTTGTCATTGTGGAGAGTGTTGCTGTAGTGTTCTCTAGAGCTTCAATGTCTCTGTGGACATTGTTGTGAAACTTGTGACTATGTCTAGCTGTTGTTAGTCTTTTTGAGAGACTGTTAGGAACAGTATGTACAGTATATACTTGCTACATGAGTTACTTCTGACAGTTGCATCTGCTAATGCTCGCCAAGACTCTGTCATGTGTGGGTTTGCTCCCGCCACTTCCTAGGTTTCTTAACCTGCCGGGTTTCAGAGCAGCAGATTTCCACTTACTACACTATCTATGCTCAGTCCTTTGGGGGCATAAACATTGCGTATTGTGACACCTTCTGGAATGTATGCCATACTCAAAGAGTTGAAGTCAAAGCTCTCAAGTGAAATTTTAAATTTTAGTCCAGAAAGCACAGGGTGAGACACACACAGTGCCTTCAGACAATAAGCGTTCCCTGACTCCCGTGCTCTGTATCGGCCAGTGTGGGCAACCCCCTCCTAAGCTACTATTGTCGTTGGAAAGGACATTTTTCAAAGGCAGAGATAATGCAAACCGTAGCGCGGAAAACTGTGAACATATGAACAAGTTTATTTGAAAGGGCTTTTTCTTCACAAATATCAAACCCAAAGCTCTGTCATTGGCTGGAGCACATGATGGTTTTGTGGTCTTTGGTGGTTTCTAGCCAAACAAGTCAAGTTGAAAAAGGGAAATGATATGGTTGGAAATGGGTAGAAAAACCAAATGATGGCAGAAGTGAAAGCATACAACAGCATGCCAAAAGTACTAGATTATTCACTCTGCCTAGACAAGCTCTCAAATTCCGCAGCACTCAGCAATGTGTACGCAAATTGCAACAGGCACAGTCCAGAATCTGAGAAGTCTGACTAGCGCTTCATTAGGCCAGCAGTCAAAGGGATCACACCTACAGTCTAAAGAACAAATACATATATCCTATCATAGCCATAAGCAATGTGTGTGAAATGGCTTACCTCCAAAATAGAAATCTATGACAGCCTATGGTTGAAGGAACGCTCAATTTCAGTTGCCAACAAATTGGTTTCTCATAACTTGCATCAAGTTTAATTTTAAGTAAAGCCTTTTATATGTAGGTATTCTGTTGAATTTGTAAATATACTTAAAGTGTAGAAGCTATATGCTCATAGGTGTTACGTGCAAATAAACACGCAAGCAATGTTTATGTTCTCCCGTGTGAGAAGTAAACTCATTGATGAATGTAGTATGTGAGACCAGAACAAATGCCTTTCATGGAATTTTGGATTTTAGTTTTGTTTTTTTTTTTGTTTTTTGTTTTTTGTTTTTGTTTTTGTTTTCACTCTACTTTTGGCTGTGAAACTGAAATAGTGAACTTTTTTTTTTTAACCACCTCTTCAGCCTGTTGCTGGCTGACATCCTCAGCATTTTGCCAATAGAGTGCTTAAGGATTTGTCATCTGATGTGCACAGGCTCAGCTTGTTTTCAAAGTGATCCCCAAATGAAGTGGCGCTAAATACTCTCACCTCTTCATATTTATTCTCCATGATCGAAAATACAAAAATAACAGGACAGTCTTGCCTCTGCTTCAGAAAGCACAAAGACAAAAGCTACTTTCAAATTCGTCAATGTCATCAGTGGAAAATGAATGTAAAGTTTCTGCTCTTCAATAACTATGGATGTTAAGTTTCCCTGTGCGTGGAACAGCCACGTCTGTAGATAACCACAGGCGTTCTGTTAAAAGTGAAAGATTCAGTGTGGTTTTAAAGCCCCTCCCTCTCTGTGCTTAGTCATGTTCCTGGTGGGGTGCGGGTGTGTAGCAGGTGTACTGGGGCAGGACAATGCCGCTGGACTTTCACCTGAAAAGTAACTGGTGAGTTTTAGCTTCTTCAAGCCTGTACTTCCAAAGATTTTTGAAGAAATTGTGACATTTTTGTTTCATTTTTAAAAGACTTAGGACTTTATCACAAAAGTAAAAAATCAGAATTAGTGAGATAGCAAAATCAGGAACTTTTAACTGAAAGGTTAGTTAAGCAGGGAGAGGTAGCAATGGTCCTTTGAAAACAGCTGAACAAGTCTAGTTCTTTGTCGTGTCTCAAAAAATGCCCGATTGTTGGTGCCCTGTCCATACAACCAGTGCAGACCTCCTAGCTCCTTAGCCACGGCTAATTTGTATTTCTCATCATGGCTGTTGATGAGAGAGTTTGAACACTCATACATATTACACATATGTCATCTGCTTCCTTCTCTCCACCTTCATTCTTCCGTCTCCAAGCTGTATAGCTGTGCAAACATCCAAGCCTACAATTATCCACATTGCACCACCTGCCCCTTATTCACGGGCCCGTGGTCCCAGAAGTGCATCCCGGAGACCGACCTGCCTTGCGCTCTCAGAGTTATTTAGATAACATGCTATGAAATGAGTCGGAGATGTCATAAAGAGCTCAGGATTCCTCTCCCAGAGAACATGTTGGTTGCTGTCTCAGGCCCTCCCTTCTCTGTCCTCAGTGTGGGGCCAAAGGAACAAACCTTAGCTTCGTTCTACATCATGACACTGCTCCGTGGCAACAGGGCCTTTGAAACTTTAAGCGTAGCCTCAAAAATGATCTTGTTGTTATAAACAGGTATAAACCATCTTCTTCACGGGGTTTTAATGGCCTTCGAGGTGAGGGGAGTCGAGGAACTCAGGGATTTTTAGCCACAGAAAGAATTCACTTCCACTTGAGACGTTTCTACAGCTGACCACCAGAGGGCGCCGGCGCTTCATACTGTGTAGAAGAAACGTGCTAGAGAAAGCGGACTAAGGACACTGAATCGGTTTGGATAATTAAATGATGACCTGATGGTGCAGAAAATGATCGCCTACTCCTACTAGGGAAATGAGATTGCAGGTCTCCCTAGTGAGTTCACAGCTCCAGAGCGGAAGCATGAGTATATGAGCCTTTTGCATAGTTTTTTTTTCTCTTAATTGGGCCTAGGTGAGTCAGGGGAAGAGTTGCCCCCAATCCACTGATCCACTGGCCATGTTTGTTAGGTGTGTGTGTGTGTGTGTGTGTGTGACGATAAGGGAACTTTAAAATGGCCTCACCTCCTTTCTTTAAGGATACTATTTTTATCTGCCACCAATGGTTTGATATTTTATTATTTGAATAGAACACACACAAAAGTAGTTTAAACACTACACTCAGCTCTTATGATTCACTTAGGAGACGGGGAGAGAAAAGCAGAAACTATCACCGCAGTATTTGTACTGAGTAGTGGCTCAGTGGGGTGGAAAGATCAGTCCCAGAGAGAAATAAGGATTCATATTCCAACCCCACCATCAGCCAGCAGTGTGGCCTGCAGGAACGCCTTCTCTCGCCATTCCCTAAACATTCAGACAATGGTGGGGCAGATAGTGTCTAGTATGCCTTTCTAGTTTAACCCTGCGTGTCCTAGTCACAAAGCAAAACAATCTGAGCATTTGCTAAAGCCAGGAACAAACACAAGCCAAACCAGGTGTGAGTCCTGCTCCTGTGTGGCCCGGAGCCTAGGTTCCGAGACAGCTATACTCAAATGGCTTCCTGCATGGGCGCGAGTCCTCACTTAGGTAAGAGCTCAGAGGGGTAAGCATAAGTAGTAATAGTGCTGTCCACCTTGGTATGGTGGTCAGGAAAGTGACTCGGAGGAAGGAAGTGTACCCTGATAGGAGAAAGTCAAGGAGAAGCTGTAGAAAATCAAGGGGGGCAACGCTGGCAAGCAAGGTCTCCATGCTTGCCCAGATACAGAGGCCAGGCTATGCCGGGTCTGAGGATCATGTGACAAGAATCTACACTTAGTCAAGACGCAATGAAAATTGAAGAACTTCTATGATTAAGAGCGCAAGATTAAGCCATGGGGCCCAGAGGAAACTGCCAAGAAGAATAGGAGCTAGAGGGCTGAGGATGACACGAGAGCCAGAAACTCTCAATGTAGTGCCTGGGAGCAGGAGAGCGCCCTCTGCAGGAGACCAGTTACCAGGCGCTTGATGTCGCTGCAAAGCAGGAAGTAGAAGTGAGGGAAAGACCGTTGCAGGAATGAAAGTCAGATGTGTCTGCCAGGGCCTGGACACCTCCCCACTGACAGATGTCCACCCATTAGTCACCCCTGTCTCTTCTTTTCTGGCTGTCTACTGTCTTTCAAACAGCTCAGGTATCTCTGAGACAAACAGGCTTTTGCATCAGTCTCCAATGCTTCCGTTATCAGCCGTCCTCCAAGTTTCATGGTTAAAATGGTTGAAATAATAGCAGAAGCAGTATATGGGGATAATTGTAAAAGCCACCACTGGCCAGACAGTACATTCTTTTGTTCCTTCTATGGCTGTAAAATTCCCCAGTCCTGCTCAGCGTGTCCTGTAGACTGAGTCTTTCTTCAGCTCTAAGTGTGTGACTCATTATCTCAGCAGGTGACTCAAACAAAACAGAATCTTTCCATCAGACATTATCAGCTGGCTCATTGAAATCTCCTGCCAGTATTACAAACTCAATTCTTGTTTACCCTGGCCCACAAAGTCTTTATTTTCATTATCTGAACTGTGGCTTGACCGTCACTAGGAAAAACCACAGATGATTCTAATGTGTAGCCAAAGTGGAAACTGGTGTAGGCAAGATTATCCTGTGCTACTGTGCAAGTAGTCAGGTGACAGTATTTTAAATAGGTTCCTCAACACAGCCCAAGGGTGGATTTCAAATTCTCTTCTATGCTCCACATAAAATGAATCTAGAGAGAATAGACCCCTCCTCATATATTGCTGATGGGAATATAAAATGGTTCAGCCACTTTGGAAAAGAGTTTAGCAATTTTTTAAAATGTTGAATGTAAATTTACTGTGTGACCACAATTCAACTCATAAGTCTAGACCCAAGAGAAATGAAAACCTACATCTAGCCACAGGCTTGTGCATACATGTTCAGAAAGTATCAACCGTAACACCTAGAAAACAACCCCAGTGGCTATGAGCAGACAGGAGCTGAACAGAGAGTACATCATATGCATAGATGGGATAGCTGCACAGTCAGATGGAACACTATTGACAAGTTGTATAATGGATTGATGCATACAACAGTGGGAGGACCTCCCAAAACATCAAAATTTAAAAGTCAAGCACAAAGCCTGATATTCTAATTTACCTGATTGTCCAAAAAGGCAAACCTGTGAAAACCTGAGGTAGCTTAGTGTCTCCAGCTGAAGGAGGTGGAGGCAAGATTAACTTCAAAGCTGGGCAATGGTGGTGCACACCTTTAATCCCAGCACTTGGAGACAGAGCCAGCCAGATTTCTGAGTTCAAGGCTAGCCTGGTCTACAGAGTGAATTCCAGGACAGCCAGGGCTACACAGAGAAACCCTGTCTCAGGGGAGTGGGGGAAAGATTAACTTCAAATTGGTGTGAGGGCTCATCCTGGAGTACGAAAAAATTCTTGAGTTTTATGGTAAAAAACAAGTGAATTATGATATGAAGTTACACTTCAGTAAAGCTTATATTGGTCTGAAGAGTGAGTAGAGTTCTGTATAAATGAGGTTTGGGATGAGTACATCCCCACAGCATGGACCTGTCTCTTCCTGTTTCTTCAAGGATGCTGCAAGGCCATCAACTCCAGATGTTCCCCCTAGAACAGCCCCATCACTTGGTAGAATCACATTCCTTGGCTGCTCTAATTGGTAGGAATAGGAATGACTTAGCTTTGACATTATAGGAAGAAAACAGGTACTGTTCATAACAAAACAACAACAAACTTCAAATAGTTCAAATGCCCATAATAGATAAGTGGCTATACAAATTCTAAAATGTGTACCACTTTCAGACCATGAATCAGCAGTAAGTACCAACCCTGGGTGCAAGTGTCTCTGCCACTGAGTGAAAGGAACCAGACACAGAGGTTTTGTTCGTATGAAACATTGGGGCAGGGAGAACTACTGTACAAGGAAAGGGAGCAGATGTGTGACTGTCGGGGAGAAGTTTGCAGAGTAATTTACCTCTGAGATGCCAAGAGAACTTATACAGATGATGGAAGGAATCCATATTTCAATTGTGAGGGTAGTTATAGGAGAATTTGTTCATCAGGACCCAAAACTATATGCTTAAAGTAAGTGTGCTTTGTTATATATGTTGTATCTCAATAAATTTGATTTTGAAAGGAAAATAAACTGGACAAAAGTGACTTCTCCCCTTCTTCTCTTTCTTTTTTCATTTGCTTACCCCAAAATGGGGTGGGCATGGGGGGCCTCTGGTTCTGCCTTGTCCTCATGTGAGGAACAATGTCTGAATTTTGAGAAGTATGTGATGGCCTTCTTACTACCTGCTCAGTCGGTTGTGTGTGGCATTGTAGGTCAGGCCAAGATTACAGAACATGTGTAGACTTTCTTGGTTGGGTGGCCTCATGGGCCTAAACAAGGTGAGAATTGAGAACCCAAATATGAGTGGCAATTAAATCCAAGATCTGTAAGCCCATCTTAGAAATGAATTAATATTTGATTTTCATTCATGCAATTGTTTTTTTGTGTGTGTAGACAGTAATATATATTTTCCTTTATACAATCAACGTATAATAGTTAAAGAGGGTTTAATCCTTATTAAGCAAACATTTTTGCATACACAGCCTTCTCTTTATCTTTCTGTGCCGTTATCATTTGTTTGACTTTAAGCAACTCTGCCTGGATAGCTGTATCTCCTGGGGCTATCTCCTGTGCCTTCTTAAGATCAGCCAATGCTTGATCATATTCTTTTAATCCTTGCCATCCTTGCGCTTTTCGGTATAGTGCTTTAGTATTTGAAGGGTCCATTTCAAGAGCCTCCAAGCAACTGTCAATTGCCCCCTGCCAATTTGACATCTTCAATTTACAAGCACCAATATTCAACACACAACTTAAGGCTATAGGTTGCAGTCTGGATATATCTGCTTTCTCAATAACAGCCTTTGAACTATCCACGTACCTTAAAACCTATTTTTTAATAGCCATCTCCCAGTTCTGAGACTTGAAAAAGGTATTTCCAATGTTTTTTAAGTCTTCAGATATTAATAAAATTTTATCTACATCTTTTAAATCTATATCTGCAAGTGAAGATGTCCCATCCATTCGTGCAATTGTTAATCTGTGCTCTCAAGTCAATTCCCAACTTAGTCCTCAAGGTCCGTGCCTGACAGGAGTTACTCCCACTTTAACACTGGGGTTTGAGTTGCAAGCTTGTTGTAACACAGAGGAACCTTCTCAGTTCTAGCTCTGTGACAGGCAACCTTTGGAGCCTTTCTGGAGTTGGACTTTTTATCATCATCCTTACTCCTTCCTGAAATCAACCTGAACTTTTCTAAGCAGAATCCTGTTTCCCAGCTTTCAGTTTCCCATCAAAGTGAGAACTAATTGATATCTCAAAAATAATCACCATTTGTTTCTCCCTCTTCCTAGATGTTATTCTTTAGGTCTCTGCATGGTCCACTCATTTTCCAGGCTATACAAGGGTTGTGTATCCCACATTACCCTGTCTACAAATAGCATCTCCTCTCTTCTCTTCTCCTCCCCTCTGCTCCTCTCCTCTCCTCTCTCCTCCCCTCCCCTCCCCTCCTCTCCTCTCCTCTCCCCTCCCCTCTTTTCCCCTTCCCTCTCTTCTCCTCTTTTCTCTCCCCTTTTTCCTCTCCCTACTCTATTCTACCTTCTTACCCTCCTCCACCCTCCTCCATCTCCCTCTCTCTGTCTCTCTGTCTCTTTTTGTGTGCCTCTCTTTGGTTTGTATCATATTCTCTCCTCTC
>NW_022196912.1:60087095-60097645 GCF_008632895.1 Mastomys coucha
TCTCTCTCTCTCTCTCTCTCTCTCTCTCTCTCTCCTATCTCCTCTCCTCTCCATCTTCCTGTTTCTGTCCCTATCCATTTGTCATGTGAAGGAACAGAGAGAATGAGGCCATCTGCAAACCAAGAGAGCCCTCACTGGGAACAACCAACTAGCCTCTTGATCTGACATTTCCAGCCTTCAAAAAATTAATTGCATCCTGAGAAAATAGGTGTTTGTGGTTTAAGACATTTAGACTTGTGGCTCACATTTTAATTATGGCAGATCAAGAACACCAAGAAATAATCTTTAGCAAATTACGATCTTCCACTGTTCACAAATGCAAGCGGCCTTGCAGTGTTTGCCTGCTTTATATTTTCAGCATTTCGTCCTTTTTATTTAGCACGAAATTGCTGTAGAAGGATGGAGAGAAAGAAGAGAATAGCAAACTTGCCTTTAGTGCCTGTTAAATGTCAAATACCATGCTAGGCAACGTGTGCATTATTTTCTATTTCATGCTCTTACCAGCCTATGAGACAATACCACTTTTCTTCCCAAAGATCACACAGCTGTAGAAGAGGTCTATCACATGAACTCAGCTATGTCTGACTCCGAAGCCCAAATTTCTTCTCTCTTTAAGTTGTTCACCATGAAATCTAAGATACATAAAGTAAAAGCATAATGTTCAAAATAGAGAGTAGGCGTATGTGTCTGTCTAGTTGCGAAAGGATAGTACTTCAAAATGGAAGCTTGCTGTGTCTAAAGGCCAATGACATCTCGGTCCCAAGGCTAACCAAGACAAGACAGGACCAGGTATGGAAAAGAGGGTTTGGAGGATCCCTGTTTTGTAGTGACCTGTGCCAAGGCCCAGGATTATGTGAGAGGTTCTATGATATAGTGGATATCTGTCAACTATATCCTATAGTGATATAGGCCACAGAGAGAAAGAAGGTGGCTGCTTTTTGAGGACTGGAATCTATACCAGGACTATGGTAGCTAGAGGTTGTGTCAAGTTGCCTGTGGTTTCTGCTCTGAAAACACATTTGCTGCATCATCTCAGTGATGACAAATCATAGAGTAGGAAGAGTCTAAAGAGTTGTGCCTGAAGACCAAGGAAGAGAGCCCATAGGTACAGAAAACAATTCATGCAGTAATTCATCCACACAGACATGCTTAAATCTGACCCTGGGAGAGACTCGGTCTCCAAAGTATTTGCTGTACAAGCTTGAGTAGCTGAAGTCAGTCTCCACAGACCACATACAAAGGCTAGACATGGTGGGACACATGGTGGTAATCGCAGTGATGGCGAGGTGAAGACTAGGGGATCTCTGAGGAGTACTGGCTGGCCAGTTTGCCTAATCAGCAAGCCCCAAACTAGAGGAAGACCTTGTCTCAAAAAACAAGGTGAATGGTGTCTAAGGAAAAATGAAAGAATGATACCCAACATGTCCTGCAGCCCCCCACGTGTGTACACACATGCACAAACACATACATGCACAAACACATACAGACATGTGCACACACACACAGAGTAGAAAATTTTGAAAATCTTGTTCCTTACCTTTTTCCCTTCTCTCTGCTGTTTTCATTTTCTATCTCCGTATTCATTACTGAACATGACCCGTTGGCTTTTCTAACAGTGCCTTCTGGGAGTGAGCATTCAGCATCATCATAAACAACAGAATTGTGCTCTGGAGAAAATGTAGCTCATTGATCAGCACATTAAACCATGGAAGTAAGGCCAAGTTTCTTCGCTATGGCAAGAACAAAGCAGAAAAACCTCAGAATTAGAGAAGATGGAAAGAGAATAGAAGGGCCAGGAGTCCTTGGAGAAGTGGATCCATGTAAAACAAAGTGAGGGGGCATTTCCGGAAGCTGTGTGACCTGCCTGTTCCTATCCAAGTTGAGACACCAGTGGCAATGGCCAGGCTTCCCAAGCCTTTATACCTGTGTTCCCAGGGATGTGTGAATGAACACTCCACCTTCTTTCAGCTCATCTCAGGGGAATAAATATTGATATATATTGATCATGGGCCAGTTATTCATCCTCTTTGTGCCATAGTTTATTCATCAATAAAATGAGAATAATTTAGTAACTAGCTCAGCATTTATGTAGGGATTATATTATTTCCTAGGCCTACTTCTTCTACATAAACCTTTAATATTCTAGAACTATCTATACCAAAGAAAACACAATTAAGGAAACCTGACCAGCTACCATGAGTCATGAGAGTTGGAAAGATGTAGACTGGTGTGTGGCTTTAGCTGTGTTATTTAATTCCCTAGATTTTACTTTCCTTATGAGAGAAGGAAGTGTTAGAACCTCGCTCTTAAAAGTCTCTGCTGAGTCCTCCATTGTTTGATTATATTAACAGTTTTAATACAGAAAACACACAGCTTGGTCCAAGGAAGTAACTTAGTTGTTGGAGCCCATCAAGTACAAGGCTCTGGGTTAGAACATCAGCACCACATGAACTAGCCATGGAGCCACAGCTGTGATGCCCGATGGAGTACATTCGGAAGGTAGATCAAGGAGAAATTCAAGATCATTTGCCTATATAGGTAGTTGGAGGCCAGCTTGAAATTTGTGTTCGTGAGGAATAAGAAAAGTAACACAGAAGAGAGGGAGAAGAGGAGGACTGGAAAAGGAAAGTTAAGAAAACAAAACAAAACAAAAAACGGAAATGGCACAGCTGGGGATGGAGAAATGGCTTAGCAGTAAGCAGTTAGGAACACTGACTGCACTTCCAGAGGTCCTGAGTTCAATTCCCAGCAACCACATGGTGGCTCACAACCATCTGTAATGGGATCTGATGCCCTCTTCTGGTATGTCTGAAGACAGTGACAGTATACTCATTTACATAAAATAAATAAATGATTGTTTTTTATAAAGAGAAATAGCACAGCTTTGCTATGTATTAACAACATAAAACTTTAGTACATTTTAGTACAAATATTGAGATTCATTTTTAAATGCTTATGAGAATTATAAAAACAAATGGGTGAACCTGAATGCCTGCTTTCCCTTAAATGCTCCGACTCTCCATCTACTTCTGTCATTATAACTAAGGCACTTGGAGGCAGATTCCAAGGTGAATTGGCAGAGGACAACCTCAGGCCTTGGCTGCATGGACCTTCTTGTCAAAGACCAGCTTTGACATCACAGGGTAAACTGATGCAGGGCATAGAGTCTGGGATTGACTGAGGCCAGTGAAATGCTCCCTCCTGGAGGTGGGGGTAGTATCAGCAGAAAAACTTCCTTGGGGGTTGTCAAAAAATTCTTTGTGGCTGGTTAAAAAAAAAAAAGAATAGAAAGGAAGGGAAATATCATACACACATACACAGGCACACTGGGTGGATGAAGCAAGCTTCAATAAGCTCCAACTTTACACATACACGTACACACATGCATATGTACATACATACATACATACATACATATATACACATTCACACATTCATACATTCACACATTGGGTGAATAGAGCAAAATTCCAACCACTCTATTTACATACACATACATACATTTGGTAGATGATGCAGATATCCAACAAGCAGGCTTCAATACCTTTATTTTTAATCCTACAGTTTATATATCCCAGCAAAATCTTTCAAACAGTATAGAAATCACAATGTGATTATATCCTACTTTTCTTCTAGTGAAGTATTACAATGAGTATACATAAGAAAAAAACATGTTTCCCCAATATCCTCACATGAATAAACAGTTTACATATTACAATTGAAAAAAAAAACAAATTATTCCCAAGAACTCACATTTATAACTAAGCAACTTGTTATAGATGAACAAAGTATAAGCGAGCAAGGTAATTTTCTCATCAGGTTCTCTTACTGGCAGGCTACAGTTTGTAGTTATAAAGAAAGGATCAATTATTTTACTATTTATCTTAAAAAGTAATCTTATGAAAATCTTAAAAGAGTCACAAATCTAAACTGTATATAAAAAACCAATTTGTCATTTTTACTTATAAGTCTAGACAATCTTATTTGAGTAAACGAATGCACAGGGTTTTTCTGGAAATTCAATACAACTCTTTTCTTTTTGGAAAGATGCTAATTGTTTAAAAAGAACTACATTCAAATTCCATGGTTGATCTTGTGACAGACTGGTCATACTCAGACACCATAGCTGTCCCTGTGAAAAGCTGACTGCACTCAGAGGCCAGGACTAAGCCCATGGCAGACTGACCACACACAGAGGCCATGATTAGCCCTGTGACAGACTGTAAAAACTCAAAGGACAGGGATGATCCTGTGACAGATCTACCTCTTTGTTCACTCAACAATTATGTTTTTCTTAAAAATATCTCCCATCTGACAGCAATCCTTCCTGAATCCAATCTTAGCAATTAAGTTGTTAGGCCATTGTAGCATGGAGATAGATACCCTTGGGCAGAGTGAAGATTAAAAGGAGACTGGGACAATAATAACATATTTGTGATGATACAACACCAATTTTTGCAATCCCAACCATTACTTCAAGTTTTATTATAGAGTTGGAGGAATATATGTCAACTTGGGGTAAAATCACTGAAAATGCATATTAGAAAAATCACATATTTAAAAGGTGTAAAATATGCTTCGAGTATAATGTATATATTTGTGTATGTGTTCTTGGGTGTATATGCAAGTATATGTGTGTGTGTGTGTGTGTGTGTGTGTGTGTGTGTATGTGTGTGTGTGTGTATGTGTGTGTGACCATAAGAGAGCAAACATGGGTTATTTGGGTTGGTGTCTAACATATGAAAATTCATCAACATAATCCACCATATAAACAAACTGAAGAAAAAAATCACATGATCGTCTCATTAGATGCTGAAAACCCCTTTGACAAAATCCAAAACCCCTTCATGTTAAAAGTATTAGAAAGATCAGGGATACTAGGCACATACCTAAACATAATAAAAACAATATACAACAAGCCAGTAGCCATCAAACTAAATGGAGAGAAACTTAAAACAATTGTACTAAAAGTAAGAACAAGACAAGGCTGCCCACTCTCTCCTTACCTATTCAATGTAGTAAGTGAAGTTCTGGGCAGAGAAATAAGACAACTGATGGATATCAAAGGGATACAAACTAGAAAGGAAGAAGTCCAAGTATTAGTATTTGAAGATGATAAGATAGGATACATAAGGGACCCCAAAAATTCTATAAGAGAACTTCTATAGCTGATAAATACCTTTAGCAAAGTGGCTGAATACAAAATTAACTCAAAGAAATTAGTAGCCCTCCTTTATAGAAATGATAAATGGGCTAAGAAAGAAATTAGGGAAGCAACACCCTTTACAATAGCCACTAATTATATAAAATATCTTGGTGTAACTCTAACCAAGCAAAGTTTCGCCGGCCAGTCTGGGCCTCCCTTAACCTGCAGGGGAACAGGGTCCTGGTACAGGTCAGCAAGTCATAGGAGGAGAAATAATGGCAGACACAACACATGGAAGTGCAAAATCTGAATGTATTTCTTAAAAATGGCATCAGACTTTTACAGTCATTACAAAAGAGAAATGAAAAATCTGGCAGCTCAGCAGTAGAGATACATCTGAGGCCATCTAAAACACACTGGGTCTAAAATAGCCACCTCTTCTGCACAGGTGCTGCACCCTCCCAGACCCTAGTGCTCTGGGCCCAGGGCTGTGGACTGCATGAGGCTTGAAGCTCAAATTCTCTGTCTCCAATGCTCTCTCTCGAATGCTCTGCTGCTGACTGACTTATATTGTCTCAAACACACACACACACACACACACACACACACACACACACACACACACACGCACGGAGCTCAAGGTCCTGACCATCCTTAGTAAAACGCCCACTATGCTAATCTTCTGGGCTAGTAGAGACAAGTCTCTTTCTTGCTAATTCCTAGGAATGGTTCAACTGCAGTACTTGCCCGAGAATGAGGATTCTACTTGACCTTGCCCTGGGATAAGTCTCCCCTTCTGTAAACTTCAATGCCCTACCCACAATGCTGAAGGCAATTAGTCTGTATGGGTAACATTCTTTACGAAATTCCAAGCCAGGGTTTGGCTAAGATGTTGGAACGTTGGTAAAGGTCAGAGAGAAATGTCCAATTTTGTCTAGCTATTAGTAAATCATATCTTGGTGAGCACCTAGCACATGAGAACTTCCATTGACCATTGCAAGGACAAATCTGGAAACACATCTGAGTTAGGGGACTCCATCCAGGAGGCTGGCTTCCTTTGAAGCTGTACACCTCTGGTCCATGACCAAACTTTTGGGCTTGTCATAAGACTTCACTGGAGTGGGCATGGCAGCAAAGAAAAGATTTGTATGGCAGGGCTTCAAGTCCCTGAAGAAAGAAATTGAAGAAGATATCAGAAGATGGAAAGATGTCCCATGCTTATCAAAAGTAATCTACAGATTCAATGCAATCACCATCAAAATTCCAGCACGATTTTTTATGAACTTTGAAAGAGCAATTCTCAACTTCATATGGAAAAACAAAAAACTCAGGAGAGCCAAAACAATCCTGAACAATAAAAGAACATCTGGAGAAATTACCATCCATGACCTCAAGCTCTACAGAGCAATAGTGATAAAAACTGCATGGTATTGGTACAGAAACAAACACGTTGATCAACATAATCTATTTGAAGACCCAGAAATAAACCCACACATCTATGAATACTTGGTATTTTATAAAAAAGCCAAAACCATACAATGAAAGAAAAAACCATCTTCAATAATGTTGTTGGTCTAACTGGATGTCTACATATAGAAAAGTAAAAATAGATCCATATTTATCAATCTGCACAAAACTCAATTCCAAGTGGATTAAAGATCTCAATGTAAAACCAGATACAATGAATCTAATAGAAGAAAAAGTGGGAAAGAACCTCAAACTCATTGGCACAGGGGAAAATTTCCTGAACAGAGCACCAGTGGCCCAGGCTCTAAGATCAACAATTGATAAATGGGACCTCATGAAACTGAAAAGCTTCTATAAGGCAAAGGACCATGTCAATAGGACAAAAGGGAAGCCTACAAATTGGCAAAGGCTCTTTACCAACCCTACATCTGATAAAGGGCTAATATCCAATATTTACAAGGAACTCAAGAAGATACTGTCCCTTTTAAAACTTGATTTACCTAGGAACATATGCTTAGCTGTTTTTAAGGTTAGCAATTTCAGAAATGTAAAAGTAAATCTCTCTACTCCATTGTAAATAAGATTTTTACTGCAGTAGAAAAATGATGTTTTTTCAAATACAGTTCTGCACACTGATATTTTTTATGTGTTTTTTTTTCTCCTGAAGATGACACAGTGTGCTCCTAACTTACTGATATCTTTGCTCAGTCCTCTTTCTTTTTCTTAACCCCAACCCTAATCACAACCCTAAACCTAAACCCTAAACACAACCCTAAACCTAATCATAACCCTAAGCCTAATGTTCTTGGGCAGTGCTATAAGAATAAACATATGCACTCTGCTTCCTTGAAAATCTCTCTTACAGTACATCACGATGAGGTACCCTGGTATAAAAAGTTCTTGTGCTTGCAAAAGTACTGCTTATTTCTCTCTCTGTGTTTTTAATGCACTTGCTTTACGTAGAAATGTACACACAGTTTTTCTGATGCAAGCAACTTCAGAATTGAAGAACTAAAACTGTCCACTTGGTCGGAAACAGGATTTAGTTTTTATGCATTAAAATAAAATGAATTTTGCAAATATGCCACTGTGTGATGCTGTCGCCCCCTGTGCTTGCTTGTGCCTGACATTTTGCCTAGACTTTGCTGCCAGCTTTTGTGCCTATATATTTTGCCTACATTTTTCTCCTAGATTTTTGTCTCTGATCTTTTTGCCCAGACTTTTTACTGAGATTTTTTCTTTACCCCAAATTTTCCTTGTTTCCAGACGTTTAAAGTAGCCTTTGCTAATGGTTTTTGTACTTGTATATGTCACCTTAATTTTTCTTCTAGATTTTTGCCTTAGCCTTTGTCCTAGGGATTATTCCAGAGTGTTATAATATCCAGACATTTCTGCTGTCCCACAGTTCCTGATTTTGTGCCTATATTTTTCACCTGAAGTTTTCTCTTTGATTTTTTTTTTTTTTTTTTTTTTTTTTTTTTTTTTTTTTTTTTACTCATTCTTGTGGCCCACTCTCTTCATCTGGCCTTTGTTCCTTGACTTTTTGCCTAGGCTTTGCTTCCAGCTTTTGTGGACAGATATTTTTCTAGATTTTTCCCCTGGATTTGTGGCTTGGCCCTTTAGAGCAGTCTTTCCCCTGGCAGCTTTGCCAGGATCCTTCACCTGGCCTTTGTGCCTTGTTTTGCTACCAGCTTTGCTCACTGGGTCCCCCCTCCCCACTTCTCTTTTTTTGCTAAGATTTTGGCTAGGCCTTTATGCCTAGGGGTTTCACTATTCATCATCTGGATTTTTTTGCTTTAAGTAGTAGTTTCATCAGTATTTTTCACCAGGTCTTCTTGTTGGATTTCTTGCCTATACCTTGGTCCTGGTTATTGTCTATATGTTTAGCTTTCATTTTTCTGCTGAATATATGTTCATAAATACATTCACAAACACTAAGTAAAAGGCTATGGGAAAAGTCCAGGCATAGAGGGCTGGTGAAAAATCCTGTTGAAACTTCAGGTTGAAAGCACTGGCCAAAAAAAAAAAGAAAGTACTGGCCAAACAGGTCAGGACAAAAATATAGGAGAAAATCTGGGCCAAGGAAAGTGGGTACAACAGTTGTGATCAAAGTCAAGACAAACCAGCACAAAGGCCATAGGGAAAATGCCAGTAAAGATGCTGGGAGGGAAAAGCAAAATCAAAAATACAGTAGAAAAATTCAAGCAAAAATTCAGGCACAAGTGTTTGAAATAGAATGTTTGCAAAAAGTCTGGCAGAAAACCAAATTTAAAAAATCTAGATAAAAATTCTGGGTGAAAAGGCAGGGATAAAATATCAGAATAAAAATTTAGGAAAAATATCTGGCCCACAAATTCAGGCAGGAAAGCCAGAGCAAAGGCTCTGTGAAGTCAGGGAACAGAAGACTGGTAAAAAGTGGTGCTGAAAATGCGGAGCACACATGCTGGGCATGGACATTGGGCCAAAAATCCAAAAGAAAAATCTGGGCAAAATATATGGGAACAAAAATTTGGAGGAAATTCTACTCAAAAAATGGGCAGAAAGGCAGGGAGACAAATCCCGACTAAAAAGCCAGTTTAAATATTGGACAAAAGCCCAGGCCAGAAATCCAGGAGAAAAAATTAAGCCAAAAATATGTGCACAAAAGCCAAGAGGAAATATTGGCAGAAGGTATGGGACAAAAACTAGTGGAAAATCCCGCTATAAATTCGGAAGTGAAAATGTTGAAGGAAAAGTTTGGGCAAAGTCCAAAAGGAAAATCTAGGTGAGAATCTGAGGAAAAATGATTGGAGTGAAGGCTGTGAGAAAATCTGAGCAAAAGGAACAGTTAAAAAAAACCTGGTAAAATGCCAGATGACAATATTGGGCAAAAAGAGCAGATCAAAAAGTCAGAAGAAATTTCATGCAGAAAACATGGGTCCAAATTCTGAGAGTAAAAGCTAGGTGAATATGCTGTACACAAAAGAAGGGTTACAAATCCCTGTAACCATGCTGGGTGAAAAGGATGGGCAAAAAGCTGGGGCAAAAAGCTGGGGCAAAAAGCTGGGGCAAAAAGCTGGACCAAAAATCCTAAGAAAAAAAATTCATGAGCACAAAAGGCTAGATGAACAGACAGGGCATATAGTACTTCTATATACCTGCCTATATTCTCATACTAATTATGTTCCTCCAAAACCTGTTTGCACAAGTGTCCACATGTAAGACACTGAGGTTCCCTGTCTCCGGTGGGTTCTGATTGGTAAATAAAGATGCCAACAGCTACTTGTTGGGCAGAGGCAGGACTTTTAAGATTCCCCAGCTGGTGACAGAGAGTAAGAGAAAGGAGATCCACCATCCATCGGGAAAGCTCCCGGTTAGGGACTGTAAGGTCTGCCTTTAGAGCAGGTAAGTGCTCGGTAAAGTTGAGCCGTCAGGAAAGTTCCCCTTTAGGGACTGTAAAATCTGCTTTTAGAGCAGCACATTGACAAGGGAAAGTGAAAGTGGAGAGCCAAGCTCAAGCGAGCGAGCAGCGGCTTCGTAAACAAAGCCTTTATTTGGCTAAGCTTGTTGCCATTGGTTGCTTCCGCATCTGGTGCCAGAGAGGCAGGAGCGGCAGAAGGCTTAAGATTAGAGCAGGAGGCAGAAGGCAAAAGTAAGAGAAGCAGGCAGGAAGAGCAGGAGGGAGAAGCATTGTTATTCAATTTTTCTAGCTGTTATTATCAAACTTAGTTTTTCTGACTCTTCAAGAGCTGTTAAGACCTGTGTGGAAGCTCGTTAGGAGCTGTTTGGAAGATCAGGGCTGTTGCAAGGCCGTGGAAGAGCTGCCTTCAGCACGCAGCCCTATGCGGGGGTGGATGAATTCAGCTTGGGAGATACTAGCCACTTGTTTGTGGTTAATGTTAACCCTGGCAGCAGCTTGGTATCCCTGGGAAGCCCAAGACCTTAGGGGACTAAAGAA
>NW_022196912.1:60097657-60098756 GCF_008632895.1 Mastomys coucha
ACAGTCTTTATTGATGGTAGGCAACTGAGATTCTCAGTGGTCATCTATCCCTCTTTTGGGGAAAATGAAGAACCTGGACCTGTTAGTTCTAAGGTGTATGAGATAGGGGGGTCAGCCCAATTTAAAAAGAGCTGCCTAGAAGATCAGAAGTGTTGTAAGGCAGTTGAGGAAGGGCAGACAGCTCTAGAACAGCTGAAAGAGGAGTGGTCAGTGAAATCAGGAAAGGAGAACTCAGGCACAGATTGGTCTGATACAGATGAGGAATTATAAGATCTAATTGAGAGGATAGAGAAAAGCTCCCTTAGGAACAAGCGGAAGAAAAGGGGGCCAGAGACTGACAAAGGCCCCCCAGACTACGTGCTGTCAGCACTTCCCCCCATAATCCAATCAACAATGCGGGTCTAGGACTCTCCTTTTACCCAGAGGTTTGGCGAGCGGTGAGGTCAGAGATCCAGCTCGCCTGCCCAGTTTTTCAAGATGCTCAATCCTTCTTTAGAGAGCCTCCTGTGACATAGTCCAAAGACTATGTCAGCTTCCCCTATAACTGGAGCTCCAAATATGTTTACTGATGGTTCTAAAACAGGCTGTGGAACCTATTTGGTAGAAAAACAAGAGCCCGTGATATGTCAATTTCCACCAGGCTCTCCTCAAGTAGTTGAATTAAAAATAGTAATTGAAGTTTTTAAAAATTGCCAATTTGCTTTAAATTTGATATCTGATTCAGCTTATGTTGTTAATGCTGTTAAAATTCTTGAAACCACTGGCCCCATTAAAATTAATAGTACCATTTGTGCATTGTTTGAGAATTTGCAGAAAATAATTTGGCAGAGAAAGAATCCATTTTTTGTTCAGCGTATTCAGGCTCATGTTGGGTTGCCAGGACCTTTAAGTAAAGGAAATGAGATTGTAGATCAATGGACTAGAATGAGTACATTTTCATGAATTCTTCTATGGAAATGGCTAAACAGTTCCATCAAAATTTTCACGTAAATGCTAAGACATTACAACAAAAATTTCATCTGTCTCTAGCCGATGCCCGACAGGTGGTCTTAGATTGTCCTCAATGTATAATCCATCATCATCCTCATGGCATGGGTGT
>NW_022196912.1:60098815-60126991 GCF_008632895.1 Mastomys coucha
TCTCCCCTTAAGATCTGGCAGATGGATGTGACATATGTTTCTGAATTTAGAACTTTAAAATATGTTCATGTATTTGTAGATACGTGTTCTGAGATCATTCATGCCACCCCTTTGAGTGGAGAAAAGGCATGCAATGTCATCTCGCATTGCCTAGAGGCATGGGCTGCCTGGGGCAAACCCCAGCAGCTAAAATTAGATAATGGACCTGCCTATACAGCTCAGACCTTTATGTCATTTTGTAAACAGATGGAAGTTCATGTTTCCCATGGATTGCCATATAATCCTCAAGGGCAGGGCATCATGGAGCGTGTGCATCGCAGTCTTAAAAAACTTTTACAAAAACAAAAAGGGGGAATTGGCCAAGGCCATATGTTTCCACACTTATCTAGTAGCAATAGGAGCTTAGGCTTACCCTACCTTCCCTTTGATGATCAGATGAGCGCTATAGAGGGTAATAGAAATGTCAGCTTAGAAGGTAGCCTGTGCTTCCTAATGAGCTTTAACAGGTCAGATGATACAAAATGCATCCAATTGTCTCAGCAGTCAGCAGATTTTCTACCACGACTGAAGTTTGGGGATGGGGGAACTAGCTTGTTTTCAGGTAACGGTTCTCGTCTTGTGGGGTGGTGGCCCACCCGAGTCTCTGACTGGGATCCTCCCAGACAACCACGCTGGGCACCCTTTTACAAAGGATCCACAGGAGAGGAAGGACCTTTTCCCTGGACTGGATGTCAGGGGCGCAGAGCGGTTTGGATTCGACAAGATTATTTTTCCTTTAGCCCCATGATTAGTAACGTAGTGAATGAGTCCTGTACAGGAATGCTTAAAATATCTACTAGGGATCCTCAGCAAGTTATCACCAATTTTTTGATTTATGGCTTCTGTGTGGAACAAATGGTAGCTGCATGGATTTGGGACCCATGATTATGCTTAGAGGAGGAATTTATCAAAAGGGTAAATTTTCCTTTGGGTGTATTGCCAGTATGCATTTTTCTAACAGTGGCAATTCTGGTACTTGGGGTTCATCATCTAGTTTTCACTCTTATCGCAATAAGACATTTTCAGTCTCGCCAGTATGCCTCTGGCCTCCTTTTCTGTGGATAGTAAGCAATGGGAGTGCGTCCATGGGTGAGGAAAAGTTAGCATGCACTCCGAACACATGAACACCCTGAACAATGTCTCAGCCAATGTTGCGCAGGCATTAGATACTCAAGCCTCTGTAAATTCCCACCTCAAAGGGGGCCTTTTGATAGTTAATCAATGCATAGATTTAATACAAGAACAGATTGATACTCTTTGGCAATTAGCACAGTTTGGGGTGTGAGTGGAAGATGCAAGGCTTGTGTGTTACCTCGGTGCAGTATCAAAATTTTACAAAGGCTGCTAATCTGTCCAAGCAATTGTCAAAGCTCCTCTTACAGGATTGGTCGGCAAACTTTGAAGACAAAATGAGAGAGCTGCGAGAGACGGTTGTCCACATTAACTCCACTCGGGTGGACCTGAGCCTGGCCGATGGTTTGACTTCCTGGATACAGACAGCAATGGGTCATTTTAGAGAATGGGCAGGCATGTCCTCCTGGGCTGTGTCCTCTGTTTCTGGCTACTTTGCCGAATGAAAAGGGAGCATGCAAAACATAAAGCAGTGGTTTACCAAGCCTTGGTGGCTATCGAGAATAACACATCTCCCAGTGTTTGCCTGGCTTCACTCAAACAATAATCTGCCTCAAACACTCAGAGTTGGCGAAACGCACCAGCTCCATGGCACCCAAAGATGGGCAACCTTCCCTGAGCGCAGACCAACGGAGCCCTCAGGTGGGGGTGGGGTTGGGGTAATCCTATGATGGGTAAGACTGTGATTCGAAGTGGAATGACCTAAGACAGGGGCCATGGCAGAGTGCATCGCCCCCTGATCTATTGTAAGGAGCCTTCAAATAAAATAAAAAAGGGGGAGATGTAGGCAGCCACTTGGAAACAGTTCCACTGCGCATGCACCAACCCCTCCTGAGTGAGTGCATGCTAATGATGCGATTTCAGGAGGACCAATTCAGGAGGGCCATGAGAGCTCGGGCTTGGGTATAAAAGCAGCATTAGCTGAGCAGCCGGGGCCATTCCATAACACCAAGAAACCTGAAAGAGCTGTAACACTAAGAAACCTGAAAGAACTATAACAAAAAGGAATTCCTGAGTAAACAGCGTGAGAAGGAGCCTCGGTGTTCTGTCGTCATTGCTGCTGGTCAGCAAAGCGCGGGACATAGAAGAGGCAAGTAAAAAATATCTGTAAGTTTAGCAGCACTCAATGTCATCTTTAAAAACACACACAAGTGAAAAGAGCATTGCACAGGTATGTGTTTGCACAAACCATTGTACTTCTAATGCAGCGAAATCTACGGCAAAGTGGACTACTTTACTTCTACGACTCTGAAGTTGCTTATATCAGAAAATGCATACATTCCTATTTTGAAACAGGTTTGTTAAATGCACACTGACAATGGCAGTACTTTTATAAGATAAAGAACTGTGTCATACCATTGCACCACATGTTGAAGTAATGTGAGGGAAATAGTGGTTTTAAAAAAAAAAGGAGCAGAGCACATGCTTTTATTATTGTAATACTACAGAAGAACATAAATGTTAGGGACAATATGATTATGGCTATGGTTAAGGCTAGGGATAGGGTTAAGAACAGAAAGGAAAAGACATCATAACATAAAACTTTGTAATTTAAGCAGCATTTAATATCATCTACAGAAAACACTAGCATATGTGACTAAAACACAATAAATTAGCATGTTTGGAAAAAAACACTGTACTTCTACTACAGTGAAATTTAAATGCTCCCTAAAAGGACATGGGCAATATTGCTCCCAGAACTCTGATGTTACTTCCAAAAGAATAGCTACATATATGTTCCAAGGTAAAGCAGATTTATTAAAAACAAACTGGTTATGACTGTACATACCAAAAGCAAGAGCTTTGTTATACTTACACACTTCAAAGCTCAGTACAGAAAGAGGATTGGTTATTGCATTGCAAGGAAGTAAATCACATGAGTTCATTATTGTAGCAATGCAAAAGATACCAGGGTTAGATTGATAAACAGGGGAAGATTAGGGTTATGGTTAACAAGAAGAAAAGAATAGGAGAATTGAGCAAAAAACCCTTTAAGTTCTGGAACACTCAATGTCATTTTTAGAAAACATGCCCACAAAGTGAGAAAAAAGCCCCACTGTACATATGTTTTTGCAAAAAATCATTGTACTTTTGCTGTAGGGAAATCTAAATCCTGTTTACAGCAAAGTAGACAGTTTTACTGATACAACTCTGAAGCTGCTTTCATCAGAATGGCTGTCCATATGTCCTAGGTAAATACATTTAAAAAAGAACATAGTAAATATGGCAGTCCTTTTACAAGAGATAGAACTTTGTTATCCCAGTGCACCACATCATTCTGAAGTACTATAAACAGAGGTCCTGATTGTTTTCCAAGAAAGAAGAATATATGAGGTCATTATTGCAGTAATTCAAAAGTTGGATTTAGGTTTGAGGTTAGTGTTAGCATTAGATATAGTTTTTATGGATAGGGTTAAGAACAAGAATGGAATGGGAACAAAGAACATACCAATCCGTAAGTTTAGCAGCACACAATGTCATCTTTAGAAAACACACATGAAAAAGTAAACCACCCAGGACACCTTCAATAGAAGAAAACAGAAGCTTACAGACTGGGAAAAGATTTTTACCAACTCCACATTTGACACAGGGCTAATATCCAAAACATATAAAGAACTCAAGAAACGAGACATCAACCAACCAAATAATCTAATTAAAAATGAGATACAGATCTTAACAGAGAACCCTCAACAAAGAAATCTCAAATGGCTGAAAAACATTTAAAGAAATGTTCAACATCCCAAGCCATAAGGGAAATGTAAATCAAAACAACTCTGAGCTCCCATCTGTCAAAATGGCTAAGAGAAAAAACACAAGTGACAGCTCCTGCTGCCTAGGACATGAAGCAAGGAAAACAGTCCTCCGTTGCTGGAAGGGGTGCAAGCTTATAAAGCCACTTCAGAAGTAAATATGACAGTTCCTCATAAATTGACAATGATTCTACCTCAAGACCCAGCTAAACTACTTATGGGCATATATTTAAAGGGCACCTCATCCTACCTCAAGAACATTTGTTCAACTATGTTCATAGCAACTTTATTGATAATAGTTAGAAACTGGAGACAACCTAGATGCCTCTCAACCAAAAAATGGATAAAGTAATTGAGGTACATTTACACAATGTAGTATTACTCACTGCATTGTTAAAAAAAAAAAAGGTAGGCAAATGGATGGAACTAGAAAAAAAAAATCATGCTGAATTAGGTAAGCCAGACTCAGAAAGACAAAAACGGTATGTACTCACTTACAAGTGTATATTAGTTGTTAAATAAGGAAAATCATGCTACAATCCAAAGATGCAGAGAAGGTAAACCTCAAGGAGGGTTCAAGGTGACCAGAAGCTCCCTGGGAAGCAGAAATAGAAAAGATTTTGCAAGCTGACTGAGGTCATTTGGAGATAAGAACAAGAGAGATCAGATATGCTGGGAAGGGAGATGGAAAAAATTAGTACTGCAAAAGGCAGCTAGAATTGTGGGTGCATTTAGAATGCAATGTAGAAACAGTGCAATGGAAGCTCCCTGGCATCTATAAAGGTGACCCTAGCAAAGACTCCTAATAATGGGGGTGGGAGGAGGGAAGGTATGGATAACGATCCTGAACTGGTCATCTTCTGTAACCAGGGAAGGCTTCTTCCAGTGGTAGAACTGAGGTATCAACACAGCCACAAACTTTCAACCCACATTCTGTTCTGCCTGCTAGATGTACTGGAATAATGGTGGCACAGAATATGCAGGATGGGCAAATCAATGGCTGCTCCAACTTGAGACCCAGGCTACTAGAGAGAACTCACACCTGACACTGTCTGGAAGGCCAGAAACCAAAGGCTGGATAATCCATAACACAAAGAAAGAACTAAGCAGGACTGCCCCTGCCCCTTGAAAAAAGTTGATGAAATGATTCATAAAGATATTCTGTTACACTCATAGGCCAGATATCAGCCCAGTTGTCATCAGAGAGGTTTCATCCAGCAACTGATGGGAGCAGATGCAGAGACACACAGCCAACCATTAGATAGACCTTGTGGAACCACGAGATAGAATGGCAGGAGCCTTGTAGGATCCAGAGTAGTCAAGGATACCACAAGAAGAGGAAGAATATAATCAACTAAGCAGAGCTCATAGAGGCTCAGAAAGATGGAAGGGCCAGCAAGGAAGCCTGTATAGTTCTGAAGTAGGTCTTCTGCATATATGTAATAGTTGTAAAGCTTGGAGTTCTTGTGGGACTCCTAACAGTGACACTGGGGGTTGTCTCTCCTCCTACCATTATTCTCCTACTGGATTTCCCCTTTCAGCTTTGATATGAAAGTACGTGCTTCTTTTTATTATATCTTGTTATGCCTTCTTTGATTGATATACCTGGGAGACCAGTGCTTTTCTGAAGAAAAACAGAGAAGGAGTGGATCTGAGAAAAAGGGAGGTGGGAGAGAGACTGGGAGAAGTAGATAGAGGGGAAATTGTGGTGGGATGTAATATATAAGAGAATAAATAAGTAAATTAATAAAGATAAAAAATAGAGAGCAAAGTGTAGTAGTTTTACAAGAGTAAGAACTTTCTTAAACCAATGGGCCACTGTAAAAATTACAGTAATGGAATGATGCTTTCATATAAGAAATCAGGGTAAATAGTTTACTATTGTAGCACTAAACAAGGACAGCTGGGTTAGAGTTATGGTTAATGTTATAACAAGAAGAGGATGGGAGAGGAGAGTATGGGGATCTGCAACATTAACCTTATACAGTATGATCCTTTGAAAACACACATCCAAGGGATTAGAACATTGTACAATGGCAAATTTGCAAAATCCAATATAAGTTTTACCATAACAAAAAAATAAATCCTAATGACAACATTGTAGCCCTTTTTGCTGTTACACCTCTGAAGTTGTTCCTGAAAGAAGAACAGTGTGCACACTACATAGTGAAAAGGGTTGGTTAAGACACAGGAAAAAAAAAGTGCTACTCTTGAAACAGTAAATATTTTTGTTAAACCAATTTGCCTCACCAAAGCTACTGTAAACAAAGTTGAGATTAATTACAAGGAAGCAGTGCAACAGAGTCTTTTCCTGAAGCACTGTATAAGGACGTTAGTGTTAGGATTATGGTTAGACTTTACACAAGAATATAATGCAAGAGCTGAGCAGGGTACCTGTAACATTACCACCACACAGACGATCTTTAGAAAAATATGAACACGAGTGACTAAAACATCACACAGTACCAGATTTGTAAAAACTAATGTCCTTCCAATGTAGGAAGAAGTAAGATCCACTTATATCAGTTTGTACAGATTTACACATACATCTTCAAAGCTGCTTACCTCACAAAGGCAGATTACACATTTTCAAGTAATGTAAAATTTTTAAGCAATGGAGTGAAAATGGCAGTACTCTTATAACAGCAGGAACTTTGCTATGAAATGCACCTAACAGAGGAGTAGGATAAGGGCACTAGTGATAATTTTTAAGGAAGCAGAGCACATGAATGTGCTATTGTTGCACCTTATAAGGATGTTATGATTAAGGAGAGCCTAGCATTAGGGTTAGAAAAAAAAAAGGTCATGGGAGAAGAGTATAAATATCTTAACTTCAGCAGTATATAGTACTGTTCCCAGGAAACACAGGTCCAGGGGACTGAAATATCACAAAATGGATTATTTTAAAATGCCAAAGTACTTCTGTAGCAAAAACTAAATCTCATTTATAATCATTTGTAAAGAATCACTCATACATCTTTAAAGTTGCTTGCATCAGAAGGGCTGTATATACATTCCTGAGTAAAGTGGCTTTGCTGAGAATAGTGGGAAAACTGTAATACTTTTAACAAGAGCAAGAACTTTTTAAACTAATGTACCACAGTGAGAAATTCAGTCAAAGAAGGGGTGTTTTACTATAATAAAGTATGGCAAATGCCAAATAAATTTATTATTGGAATACTGCTTAAGACAATTGAATTAGAGTTATGGTTAATGTTATAACAAGAAAAGAATGGGAAAGTAGAGTGTGAGTGTCTGCAACATTAGCAATACAAAGTATCATCTTTAGAAAATGCATCAAAGTGATCAAAATATTTCACAATGGCATATTTGCAAAAACCAAGTTACTTCTACTGTAGCAAATATTAATTGAATCTTTGGTTTTTGAAAAATGCTAATTCATAATGCAAGAGGGTAATTAGACCTTTACTATCAAGATCAGGGTCAATAGATGAATGGATTAGAAATACAGTTGAGATTATTCCCCGTACCTCTCAGCCCAACTTTGTCTGGAACCATATGTATTAGATTCTCCTCCTGCACTCATCTTCCCTGACTGCTGAGTCCTCTGGGACACCCCCAGCTACCCTGAGCTATGGACTATCCCCAGTGGATCTCAATTATTCTGCCATCTCTCAGTCCACCTTCATCAGATCGGCTTATCCAGAACCATACATTGCAAGGATACTCATCAAAAGCCTGACATACCAGGGTCATTGAGGTTAGGCCCCCTCCCAATACATACTATAACAGGAATATCTAGAGACTAAAGCCATCCAGATGTCTAAAGACCCTCAAAAGAAAAAAAAAACAACAAAAGCCAGAGCACTATGATGCCTTCAGAGAATAGCTACCACAATACAAGCCCAGGATATCGTGGGCATAACCAAACTACAAGAAAATGACCTTAAATCTAATCTTATAATGATGATAAAGGCCTGTAAAGGGGAAATAAATAAATCCCTTAAATAAATACAGGAAAATATAATTAAACAGGTGAAGAAAATAAATAAAACTTTAATATCTGAAAATAGAAATAGAAGTAATAAAGAAAACACAATCTGAATGGCCTTGGTAAATTTGTCAGTAATGGGGTCTACCTCCCGGCACATCTGAATCATTTCATCAAGGTCTTTCCCTTTATATCTGCCCCTCAAGGCCGTTTTGCAGGCTGTATTGGCATTTTTATAGGCCAATTGTGAAAGTAACTTATTATCAGCCTGACCAGGGCCAAGGGAGCGTTCGGCTGCCACCAAAAGACGGGCCACAAAGTCACTGAAGGGTTCTTGGGGTCTCTGTAAAATTTTTGTCATAGGTGAAAGAACGGTCCCCAGGGAGGGAATGCTTCTCCAAGCAGCGAGGGCTGCAGAGCTGGAATGGGACAAAAGGCTAAGAGAAAAAGCACGCTGTTTTTCATCGGTGGCATATCTCCCCTGGCCCAAAAGTTTACTAAGGGACCATCTATGAGCAGTGTGGTGGCCTTGTTGGTAATTTTTTCTAATGACATCACGGCATCCAGTCAGCCCAATCTGCACGCCAGGCAAGAAATTGACCACGAGTGAGGACTGACTGAGCAGTCGTAATCTACTCATTTGGAGTCAGGTGTCCACCTTCAGCAAGGTCTTCAAGGAGTGAGAGGGTAAAGGGGGTGTTGGGGCCATAATTACTGACTGCGATATTCAGCTTTTCAAGCTTTTTAAATTTAAGTCTATGAAAAAGAGGCGTCGTCTCCTCCCCTCCGTCGGAGTCACTACTGGCTTCAGACAGTCCCTCACCATCTCCCTGATCGGAGCGATCAGAATGAACAGAGGGAGCGCAGGAAGAAGATGGGTGATTATCAGCAGGGGGAGGGTCTGCCTGCCCTCCATCAGCTGTAGAGGGGTCGGGCTTGGTGGTCTCTGGCTGTGTCTGGGAACGGGTAATGGGAAATGTAAGGGCGGGGTTAGGGGAGGAAGTCATTGGAGCAGAAAAGTGCATAGTCAAAAGTGAAAGTTGTTTCTGAAGGCGGACAATCTCCGCAGCAACAGAAATTTGATGTTGAAGCTGAGCCTTAGTCCTACAAAAACAGCCTGAGAACTGACAGGGAGTATAAGAAGGGCAACGCGAGGGGAGGCGTAGGGGGAGTGCAAGGGATGAGGGGTCTGGAGAAGGGGCAGCCAATCTTCAGAATGGTACTGTGTGGCCTCCTCCTCTGGCGTCTTGTCATCGCCAGGCTCAAGGGGTTTATCACTAGGTTCTACAAGAAAGGCAGGGGGGGGGGGTGACGGTTGTGAGGGCACTGGAGGGGGATGTGGCGACCGCAGAGACAAGGAGGGAAGGGTCTTACCAGGCGTAGGACCTTGGGGGTAGAGGGGAATGACAGGAGCACAAAAGGGAGAGCAGCCTCGCTCTATGGAGGAGGCAGGATCTTCATAGGCAGGCGGTAAAGAGGGATAAAGAGGGGACGAAGAGGAGGTGGCAGGGCCAGAAGTGGCAGGTGGAGGTTTAGGCGACAGAGATTTTTCAGAGGATTCCTTGGCAGGGCAGGAGTCGGAAGGCATATCAATAAGTGTAAAGGAAGAATTTTGAAGAGACAAACAGGAGGCTGCACGAGAGGGCGGCAAGGATTCGCGCATGCAAAGCTCAGCCACTGACAGAAGCTGTTTATGACCATTTTCGTTTTCGGCTGACTCGATCACGTCTCTGATGAGTCCCCAATAGGAAAAAATGGAGTCGCCAATCGCCTCATTGCCATCTTTCTTAATAAGTTCATTTAATTCACGGCCCACCTTTTGCCATATTTTGGAATGAATTGTAGGACCATCAATCATAAACCAGGGGCAAGTCTCGCCTACAAAAATGAAAAAGTCAACCAAATGTTTTCTTTTAACCTTAATACCTCTCTCTCTGAAGGCCTCTTTCAAATATTTAATGAAACGAGCCTTTTTAGACAAGGAGTGGCCCATTCTTAAGCTTTGCAGGACAGATGACTCACCTAATGACGTGTCCCGGATGATTGGGAACTGATCGAGATCCTTAATCTGTCCTGGGGGTGACCCATGCCTTGAGCCCCACATTGGGCGCCACCTGACCTGGCCTGCAGGTCAAGTTATTTGGGGGAACGAGGAGGGTCACAACCTGTGAATAAAGAATGGGAGAGAGAGACGACAGGACTCAAGGAAGCATTGCTTGTCAAGAGCCGTTTACTTAGTGGAGCAGAGCATATTTAAAGCAAAAATCTTGGAGGGGAGGGGAAGAGGAAGGAGGGAGATGGAAGGTTACAAAATCTTCTGGGGTTGAGCTCTGAGGTGACAGGTGAGGAGGGGGTGGATTTCCATGAATGTTCTTTACTCAGGGCCAAGCCGGATCCTTGTGATTGTCAGGCAGGATGTTAATCTCAGGGTTCTCAATTAGCTGGGGCAGGATGTTTATCTCAGGGCTCTCATGGTTCCCAACAATAAAACTCCATCAACATGATCCACAATATAAACAAACTGAAAGAAAAAAGATCACATAACCATTTCATTAGATGTTGAAAAAAAAAAGCCTTTGACAAAATCCAACACCCCTTCATGTTAAAAGTCCTAGAGAGATCAGGGCTACAAGGCACATACCTAAACATAGTAAAAGCAATATACAGCAAGCCAATAGCCATAATTGCATTAAATGGAGAGAAACTTAAAGCAATTACACTAAAATCAGGGAGAAGACAGGGCTGTCCACCCTCTCCCTATCTATTCAATATAGTACTTTGTGGAGTCCCTCCCCCTTAGCCTTGAGAGTTTCGAAACCGAAACTCTCACTGTCCTAGGACTGTTGATGCAACCTGTGGAGTGAATGCCTGACTGCAAAGACTCTGACAGTTATCTCACCTCTGCCTCAATTGCCTTTGAAGTTCCTTTCCTCTGGTCTCTTGTTTATATTAGATTGTGGTTTCGGTTTCGCCTTCCTATATAAACTCAGTTTCCCCCGAGTAAACACACACTTTGATACAGCTACTTGGTGTCCATCTCTTTTGTCTCTCTCACCCGCTTGTATTCACAGGTTCTCAATAAATCTCCAGTCCGAGAACACCTATGGAGTGTGTGGGCCCGCTGGCCAGTCCCCCACAGTACTTGAAATTCTAGCCATAGCAATAAGACAACTAAAGGAGATCAAGAGAATACAAATTAGAAAATAAGAAATCAAAGCATTGTTATTTGTGAATGATATGATAGTATGCATAAGTGACCCCAAAATTCTACCATAGAACTCCTAAAGCTAGTAAACATCTTCCAGAAAGTGTCTGGATAGACACAAATCAGTTGCCCCCTTTTATACAAATGATAAATGGATTGAGAAAGAAACTAGGGAAACAACGCCCTTTACAATAGCCATGAACAATATAAAATACCTTGCTGTAACTATAACCAAACAAGTGAAAGGCCTATATGACAAGAACTTCAAGTTGCTGAATAAAGAAATTGAGGAACATATCAGAAGGTGGTAAGATCTCCCACGCTCATGAGTTGGTTGGACTAACATAATGAAAAAGGCCATGTTACCAAAAGCAATTTACAGATTCAATGTAATTATCATCAAAATTTCAGCACAATTCTTTACAGACCTTGACAGAGCAACTCTCAACTTGATACAGAAAAACAACCCCGGATACTTAAAAATATCCTGAACAATAAAAGAACCTCAAGCAATATTGACAGAAACTGTATGGTATTGGCATAGAAACAGACAAATTGATCAATGGAAACAATTTGAAGACCCAGAAATAAACCCATTCACCTATGGACACTTGATTTTTGAGGAAGAAGGTAAAAATCATACAATAAAAAAAAAAAGCATCTTCAACAAATGTGCTGGTCCAACTAGATGTATGCATGTAGAAGAATAAAGATAGACCCATATCTATGACCCTGTACAAAATTCAAGTTCAAGTAGATCAAGGATCTCAAAATAAAACTAGATATATCAAATCTCATAGAACAGTAAGTGGGAAATACCCTTGAACACATTGTGGTACAGGAGACAGAATACCAGTGTCTCAGGCTCTAAGATCAGCAATTGATAAATGGGATCTCCTGAAACTGAAAGCTTCTATAAGGCAAAGGACACTGTCATTAGGACAAAATGGTAGCCTACAGATTGGAAAAGGATCTTCACCAACCCTACATCTGACAGAAGGCTACTCTTCAAAATTTATGAAGAACTCAAGAAGTTAGACACTAACAACTCAAATAACTCATTGAAAAATGGGGTATAGAACTAAACAGAATCCTCAAGAGAGGAATCTCAAATGGCTGAGAGGCACTTAAAGAAATGTTGAACGTCCTTGGTCATTAAGGAAATGCAAATTGAAACCACTCTGAGATTCCATCTTACACTGTGGGAGCTCTTGGTTTCACTTCAAGGATATCAGCAAAAATATTTGACATTGGGGTAGAACAAGGACATAGGCTCAAGATAAATGTGTTCCTTGTATCTTGGTCATCTTGATAAGTCTCTCAATACAGTGATAATGGGACTTTTGTTTATGCTTTGTTTGTTTCTTGACCTAGAATTGACTCTATTCTTTGAATGGTATAAAAGTAGCTGGAGAAAAAAATGAACTTGCTTCAGCACTTGCTGAAGTCATGCTGTAGTGTTGTCCAAATGTCTTTTTTTCTTTCATCCTTATACTTTCCTTTGAGAGCCTATTGACTAACTGAGCAGGCTTGGTCATTACACCCATCAGAATGGCTAACATAAAAAACTGAAAAGATAGAACATGTTGGCAAAGATGTGGAGCAAGAGAGATACTTCTTCATGGCTGGTGAGACTATCAACTTGCAAAACCACTTTGGACATCAATTTAGTGGCTTCTCAGAAAACTGGGTATAGTTCTTTCTTAAGATTCAGCTATATTACTCCTGGGTATATACCCAAAAGATGGTCCACTATACCAGAGGGACCCTTGCTCAACTATGGTCATAGTAGTTTTATTTGTAATAGTCAGAGACTGGAAATAACCTAGATGTCTCTCAACTGAAGAATGGATAAAGAAAATGTGGTACATCTATACAACGGAATACTATTCAGATATGAAAAACAAAGTCATTATGAATTTTACAGACAAATGGATGGAACTTGAGAATAACATCCTCAGTGAGATAACTCAGCCCCAAATGGGCAAAATACAGCATTCCCATGCTACACTCCACAGACCCAAGAAGCTAAGTAAGAAGGAAGGCCCAAATAAGGATGCTTGAATCTTAGTTAGAAAGGGGAATATAATAGTCGTAAGAGGCAGATGAAGGGAGGGATCTGGGTGGAAGAGGGGATGGAAAGGGGGAATGGGGATTTCATAATTAGGTGTAGGGAGAGACTGGAGTGATGCCCATGAGAATGAATGAAAATCTGCAGCTGACAGTGGTGGGAAGCATCTCTAGGATAGGCCAGAGATCTGGGATATGTGAGGCTCCCAAGATTTAGTGGGGGTGATCTTAGCTGAGACTTACAGCAGTGGAGAATATGGAAGCTGATATGGCTTCCGCCTTTATCCAGGTATGAACTCCAGTAGAACGATAAGGACACCAACCCACCCATAAAACTTTTGACCCAAAATTTATCCCATTTACAAGAAATGTAGGAATGGGAAATGGAGCAGAGACAGAGGCCATGACCAAGCAATCAATAACTGGCTCAACAAGAGACCCATTCCACGGATAAGCACCAATCCCTGACACTATTAATGATACTCTGTTATTTTTGCAAACAAGAGCCTGACATAAATGTCCTCTAAGAGGCTCCACCCAGCAGTGAATTCAGATGGATGCAGATACCCACAGCCAAACAGTGGATTGAGCTTGGGGTCTCTTATGGAAGAGTTTGGGGAAGGATATTGGGCCACAAAGGGGATAGGAACTTTACAAGAAGACCAACAGAGTCAACTCACCTGGACCCTTAGGGGCTCTCAGAGACTGAAACACCAACCTAAGAGCATACATGGGCTAGACCTAAGCCACTGGACATATGTATCAGATGTGCAGCTCCATCTTTACATGGGTCCCAAACAACTGGAATGGGGGTCTCTCCTAAAGCTGTTGCCTGTAAATGGGATATGTTCTTCTAGCTAGACTGCTTTGCCTGGCCTTAGTGGGAGAGAATGCACTCAGCTCTACAGAGAGTTGATGTGCCAGGGTGCAGGGATGCCCACAGGTCCTCCACTCTCTTAGATAAGAAGGGGAGTGGGAGTAGAGGTGGGGACTATGGGAAGGAAAACCGAAAGGAAGGCAGTGATTGGGATGTAAATTGAATGAATAATAAAAAAAAAGAAAGAAAAAGGGATACAGTTGATATTAGATTTAATGTTTATGATGCTACTCTGAAAATAGAAATATTTTCTAATAGTTTTAAAAAATCAAAATGTCAGATGTTTTAGTTGTAATAAGCAAGGTTATTTGGCAAGGGATTGCAGGTAAAGCATTTCTAGAAAACATTATTTTCTCTAGAGATAATTCAAAAAGAAGGCCCAAGGCTTCTGGAGTATACAGAAGGTGTGGCAAAGGTAAGCACTGGACTAATGAATGCAGACCAACAAGGGACAGGCAGTCACCCTTTCCCATCAGGAAATGCCTTAGGTGGCCTACTAAAGGCCCCTATACCAAATCTGATTCAATTATTCCCTGCCAGCATTGGAGAAACTAATCCACATAGCAATTGAAAGATTCAATCCCTATAACTGAAGACAACACTGCTCTGGATGGAATCAGGACAGAATAGTTTTGGTAGATAAAAGAAAAATTTAGGAGAGACCAGAAAAGAAGTATTTTGGCAAACTGTTATAAATGATGAGAGAACAAAGCTGAAAGTACAAATAAATGGCATTGAAATTGAAGGATTAATAGATACAGGAGCAGATGTAACAATAATTTCACCAAAATCTTGGCATTCAGATGTGCTTCTTCAGTAGGTAAATATTCAACTTCTAGGGATTTGAACTTTATCTCAAGTGAAATAAAGTATAAGATGGGCTGAATGTACAGGGCCAGAAGGACAAATAGGAAAATTAAAGCCATATGTGGCTACTTTGGGGGATGTTATTTGTTGCAGCAATGGAAAACACAGAGTAACATTCCTTCAATCTGAGAAACAAACCATAAAATAAAGAATGCTTCTGAGAGGAAATATTAAAAGGTGAAGGAGGAATGAGTCTGTGGCCCATAATGGGCCATGCATACACAACTGCTGCATCCACATTTTACAACATTAAGATCTACCTAGCACATGGAAACAAACAATAACAGAAAGCATGGCCCGGCCAGCCAATCAGATGGTGCCAGCAACAAGAGGGCAGAGACATCATGGACCAATGGCGCATGGGTGGAGGGTATAAAGACACACTCCAATTCTGGAATAAACGAGTCTGCTTCTCACCCAACTCTTGGAGCCTGTGTCATTGATTCCACATTCTTACCGCCTACCCACATTGACCTTCCAGAGTGACGAGGCCTAGGGCAACAAAAAGGTAATATCAAGAACAATCACAGACCACTTATGTTACACATAAGCAGGACACATAGCTGTTGGGATTTCAAAGGTATCAATCAACCTCCCTTTAAAATGGTTAACTGACAAACCTGTGTAGGCACATTTGCATTATTGGCATGAAATGACAAACGGATTTTCTTAAACTACCTATCTTAAATTCATGTTAGAATGTTAAACTGAAGATTGTAATGTGTAGCACATCATCTTGGACATTAGCTTTTGAGTTTATTCTTAAATAAAAAGGATATTTTTTGTTGATTGGTATTTAAAAGAGAGTAAAGAGATTTAAAATGTTTTAAGTAAATTCAAAGAGTTACTACAGTTCAAAATTCTTTTCTGAATTTCTAAGAGTTAGAATGATTAGGAGCTAAGATAAACTATTTGAGCAAGGTGGTGGTAGGCTGTCTTGAATCCCAAAGGATCTTTATAAATTGGTTACTTTCTGAATTTTAGAGTTAGGTGGTGGTGACCCATGCCTTTAATTCCACAACCCAAGGGCAAAACTCAGACACAGTTCCTTATTGCTATGCTTGCACAGTAGAGACATCACTTATCATATTTACTGATTATTATCAAAACCCTCTACCTCTACAGAGTTAATAGAAAGGCAGCCAATTGCCAATGGGGACAGGAACTTTAATGACTGCCAGTAACCTCATCTGCAAAACCCTGACCAATAATGAACCAGATGATATCCTAATTATGGCTATTATATTTATTGGTGAATTGGTGACTGGGAACTCTTCATAAAGCAAAAATGAGTCCACCAGCAATTACTTATTGGCATCTATTGCAAATGTTTTCCATAAATGGAGAATAAATATTCTCCCTTTGCAAGAACATCTGGACATTTTATGAGGCATAGAGAACCTTATTATCAGTTATTGCCACCTTCTGTATGGTCATAGGCTACCCCTCACAGTGATGGATTGAATCTGTTCAAAGTCAGAGTCCTTGCAAGTTTAGCCCTGGAAGGAAAGGTATTACAGTGGAACTGGTTTCTATCTGAATTTCTTTGTAACCAAGATGTGGTAGTGTACTGCTGAGGTCCAGCTTGGCATCTAGTTCTCTGAAGAAGGCAGGAGGGTGGCCTGATGATTACGGGACAAAAATATCTTCCTTTTGGTAGTATTTTCTCTTTCAATTCTTTGCTATTCTGTGACCAAAAGCTGGTGGCTTCTGGCAATTTAACTCCTGCTGCTATCAGTAGAGGACTAAGAAAAAAAGCTTAGTTTGAGCAATTTTTCTCTCTGGATGGGACATAGGTGGCCCTTGCTGGTCAGGTGAGAGGCTTGGAGTTTGTTAACTGTTCTTGAGCCAGAGAGAAAAGAAAAGAAAGAAAGGGAGAAGGTGGAGCGTATGTGTGCCATGTACACACACACACTTTGGCCAGGCCTGACCATCTGTTTCATGAGTTCCACAAGAGTTCATGGATACTTATACACATACACATACACTTATACATGGATGTATATACATACATATAGATGGTAAGATATATACATATATACATTTGGTGGATGGGGAAGATCCCCATAAGCCACACTTTCTTTACTCTGACCTTTATATACATCTTAGGTAAAAGTTCTTTAAAAAATTACCTCATAGATGAAATGTTACACAAATGGGGTAGTTACAGAAGAATGTTGATAGTAAGTTCAAAGCAGTGTTTTGTTCTATAATATTATAATTTATTACAAGCTCAAAGGAATAGTTTCACATGGCCTTGTTTATTATAGTGCACACCTATGGCTTCATCCTTGCACCTGATCTAGAATGAATCTTATCCCTTGATCACAAATTTGCCCCAAGCCTATTTCTTTGCTAGTGCAATTAGGAAAGCTTATTGTATTCTTTATTATACAGCCTTTATGTCCTATACTATGAGGAGGGGGCACATTCTATTCTTGATTCTTTATTACATTTTTCTGGCAAAACAATTAAGATCATCTCCTTAAGCTTTCTTCTTAAATTTTTTAAATCAAATCAAGAATCTTATAATTAATTCATCTAGCATTAATTAATAAAAGTTTATCTTCATGTTGATCTGCAGGAAACTTGCTCAATAGGATGGGTTGATGCCAAAGCTATGTAGTATTAACAGTAAAGACATAGCAGTAAGAGGAAGTCCTGGGATGAAATCTCTGAGGGCCTTCCATCTAAGAGTAAACCCATCGCAGCCATGCAAAACAGCAAGCCATCACTTGCTTGCTATAGCCTTTACTAGATGGCTTCTGACATGGTAGAAAAGGAGTTTATACCTTCCTGCATTGAAGAAATAGCTCAGTGCTAAACTGCTCACTCTTTCCCCTAAGTGGTACCTACTATACTGTGGGAACTTATGGAATGGGCAACACTATTCGGCTAATGCATGGTTTTCTGGAGATTTCAGCAACCACTGCTAGCAGAATGTGAGAGGCACATGTCTTTAGTCCTAACACTTAGGAGGCAGAGTCAGGCACCTAAGAATTACAGTATTTAAATTTAAATGTCACTTGCAAATGGCAGATTGAAGTTCAAAGTGAATTTCCTTTGTGATCTAAAAGCAAATACTCTTAACTTTGAATATATATATCCATCTAGCACACACATACACACACACACACACACACACACACACACACACACAGAGTCAGAGAGAGACAGAGAGAAACAGAGACAAACAGACAGACACAGAGAGAGAGAGAGAGAGATACAGGCAGAGTAAGAGATTAAGAGACAGAGAGAAGGAGAGAGAGAAAGAAAGAGAGAATATAGGTTCATTTATCCATACATACTAAGGTATACTTAATTTCAAAATTTCAAGAAAATTTTTTAAATTTCAATTGTAAGGTAATACTTTTTCTGTTGTCTCAAACCATTTTGTCCTAGGAAAGAGAGAACCTACCCCAAACGGAACTCCCCAGAGTTAGGGTTGGGGCAGGTTTAATTTTTAACTTTCCAGGAAAGTAAAAGCATCCACCTAAGGAAGCAAGAAACCACTGGACAAACGACACATCTGAAGAAAAAGGACAACCATAGAGAAAATGTTCCAAGGAGAAGGGTGAATTGGCCAAGTTATATCACCTACTGACTATTACCAGGTCACCAGGCTAAAATTCTGGCTCAGAGTCCTGGAGTAGCACGGGACATCACCATCTTGCATGGTGCCATCTGGCCACTCCTTCCCACCAGAAAACTACTAGATTAGGGCCAGGGGTGAAATAGCCCAGGCGAATCTTTCTTTCTTTCTTCCAGCTTTGAGGAAGATTGCAGATTCCCAAATGCTAATCTCTGCTACCTTCAACAGGTATAAGTGGCAAATGGTCTTTATGTGGTTCTGATTCGATTAAAAATTAAAGCTGGCTTTGGCTTGGAGCGTGGTGCTGTCCTAGTCTAAACCCATGAATGCTTGTTAAAGGAAAATCCAAAATCTCCGACTCATCAGAAGAGCCACCTGGTATGGGACACAGGAAAACAAGAAAATAAGGGACTATTCTAATGTCACTAATCTCATAATCTTTTGGTTTTTATTTGACTCTTCACATTTTTTCTTATGATATAAATATTATCTCAAAATCTATAGGATTAGTGTGTGTATATTATCTTCCTGTCATTATACAAGTAGTCATAAAGAGAACTAATTCTAGAAATAAGCTTCCTTTTGCTTTCTGTACAAGTTTTCAGGCTTGTGTCTGAAGCAGGTAACTAGGAACAAAAATTGTGTACTTTAGATGCACTTAATAGATTGTTGTCCTGAAACCTTTTTGTTCTCCTGAATATGGCATCTAAAATGTTTAAATTTTCTACCATTCTTAACAGTAACCTTTGAGGTCTCCAAGAAGATGATGGGCCCCTGAAATGAGGAATCCACCTTGATTGTGGTAATGGTAACCACTGGGAAAAACTGCCCTTTGTCTCTTCCGTAGTCAGGTTCTGCACAAACAGTGGACACCTTTAGCCTGACTTCTGTGTTCTACCCAGCTGGGATTGCCACTAAGCTGACAATTACCACCCAAAGATCAGCTTCGGACTATAAAGTGCTAAGGACCTTCAAATTGAAGAGTTCATGGACATTTATTAGAAATTTGAACTCAGAAATACTTAATCTTAAGACTGCCAAATAATTAAGAATTGTGGCAAAAAATGCTAAAATTATTGTAAATAATTTTATTGTATTAGAGTTAAAACCTTTTATTTTTATTTAAATCAAAAGGGGAAAATGTTGAACAGTATTTGATAACACCATGAACCCTTCGATTGTGTTATTTACTGGATGTGTTGTGGCTCAGTCTTAGAACACACCTTTAATCCAAGAGCTTCTTGCTTGAATATTGTAAATAGGATTAAATAAAATCAAGCATAGGTCAAGAGGCAGAGCAAGCAACAAGTTGACAGGAAATGAACATAGGATGTGTAAGAAAAAAAACATAGAGAACAAGAGGGGGTCAGAAGGATTGATAGAGGATGCACAGGAAGTACACGAGAGAGACATTTAGTTTAAAGGAGGTTTTGTGAGACGGTGTTGGGATGTCAGCTGAGAAGAAAGTTCAGCTGGGTGCTCTCTCTAACTCTCTGCTGTAGCAGGCTTTCACTCCAGCACCTTACTCCCAAGTTTCATTGGTAAAATTGAACAGTTCAGATTTTGTTAAACAACAACAATAATAACAACAACATATGCTAGTGAGAACGTGGGAGAAAGTCAAATCCTTATTCACACCTTGGTGAGAGGGCAAACTGGTGCAGCTGCTACAGAAAAATTACTATGGAAGTTTTTGTATTCCTGGACATGTACTCAAAAGGACTTCATACAATACCACTGTCACAGTTACATATCTATGTTTTTTTTTGTTTTTTTTTTTTTTTTTTTTTTTTTTTTGTGGCTCTATTACCAACAGCAAGGAGTGGAATCAGCCTAGCTCTACAGATGAATTAATAATGAAACTGTGGTACAAGCACACAATGGAATATCATTCAGCTATAAAGACAGTCAAAGTTATAAAATATACAGGTGGATGGATGAAACTTGAAAATACTCAGTGAGGTAGCCCAGGCTTAGGAAGATGAATGCTGCTTATGATCTTCCACATGGAGATCTCATCATCTAATTTTTATATGCCTGTTTATATGTAGGAGTGGCTGTGGATAGAGTTTGGGAAGATAGAAAGTGGTGTATTAGAGAGCAGAAAGAAGCATTAAGAAAATGGAATAAAGGAGGCAATGGAATACACACACACACACACACACATGTACACACACACACACAGAGGATTGGAAGTATCAATATGGGGGAAACAGAATTATAAATGGTTGGAGGGCAAGATGACATGGAAAAGAGTAGATGAGGGTTGAAGACCCACCAAAACTCAGCATGTGTGAAAATGCCATAAGGAAGTCTTATGTTATTTAACTTTTAATGCTAGATAAATAAATTTTTAAAAAGAGTTATGAATCAGAGTTATTCAAACTCAAACCATTTGTCAGGTCACAGGCCTGAAAGATGCAGAGTAGCAACCTCAGAAACATATAGAGGCTATTTCATTACTCTTCTCCATTGTATAAGGATGTGTTAACTGAATGTTAGACCTGAGTACACTCACTTCAATTAGCCTTTGCTCTGTAGTTTCTTGGAGAGGATAAGGTATCATTAATTAAATTTAGGATTTGACTAAGGAATTTAACCTATTCTGCTTTAGTTGACAGTTATCACAACTGTGTAGTCTGGGATACTGGACATTTAAATAGTCAATTGTAGAGCAAAAATTTTTTGTTATTTCTTGGGCTTGCATACCTAAAGAAATCAGAGGTAAAAGAATATTGGGCATGATGAGATTTTAATATTTCTCTTTGTATCGCTAAAGGTGGTAGCATCTAATAATTCCACCACAGCACTTCTAACAAGTGGTGTGGCAATGTTCATCACTCATGTGTATCCACTGTAGAATTTTCTCACATGAGTGTTTCTATGTTCTCTCTCAATTGTGAATCAAAGCAAGACAGGATTTCCTAAATAAGTAGCCACTTCCAGTTCTCTCTCCATGTTTTTGCTTCCATTTGTGAAAAGTTATTAGGTGTTCCTGCACCTTTTGTATCTATAGTCTAGACTCATATTCTACCAAAGCTTGTGACTTTTGCACACCTAGCTATCTTCACTCTTATCAAAGAGTGAATTCAGGGCCCAGGCCATGAAATGGTGCCTCTCATATTGAGGGGTTCTCACCTCAATTGACAATCAATACAATCCCTTATAGACAAACCTACTGAGATATCCCAGAGAAACGGGAGAAATGGCTAACCATAACCATGGTGTCTGTTACCATACAAAAGTGTACTGTGGTCACCAGGCTCACTCAGTATCTATGACTCCTTTCAGTTTTCCTCACCCTGCTGTCTACCCTAAACCTTTCCAGCCCGAAGGATTTGCTGTTCCCCCCCAGCTTCTCTTTCATATAATGACCCTGACATTTTGGCCATGCACTCTGTTGGCTCTCTTGGTCCTTGGCTCCTTTCTTTGTCTACTTTCTCTCTTTCCTTTTCTCCCTCTCTTGTCTCTTCCTCTCTCCCTCCCCCTATTTCATCTCATGACTCTGTTCAATCTAGACCCTTCCAGATGCGCAAGCAGTACCCTCTCTCATAGCTACAATAAAAACCTCTTCCTCAACCACACCTAGGAATGCCATGTTCTTATTTTCATCACCCACAAGTTAACTTTATTTGATAATTCCTTACCATGACTCTTCTCAGATGGTTTTAAGTTGTGTTAAACTGACAGTTAACACTAATCAGAACATCTGCTCTGTTCTTTAGTAAACTTATATGACTAAAAAATTATTTTGATTTTCAAGACCGGATTTCACTGTGTAGCCTTGACTATCCTGGATCTCACCTTGTAGACCGGGCTGGCCTCAAACCCAGAGATCTGCATGCCTCTGCCTCCTGAGTGCTGGGATTAAAGACATGCACAATCACATCTAGCTAATTTATATGGCTTTTTAACTATAAGTTTAAAATATAAATTCTTATTTAATAGTCCACAAATACATATACAATATATTGCTAAATAAGTATTAAGAGACAGGAAACACATGCTCCAAATATTTTCAAAGGCCATTTGTTTAGATTGCCACCTGCTTCTGGAAAACTTTGAGGCAGATAAGGGAACTTGGGGTCCAGGATGGTAAAGAACACAAATGGAACACGAAGTCAGGGTACACAGGAACTAAAAATGGTCAGAGTCCCAACAGTCCTTTCAAAATGCTTTCCCCAGTGACCCAAGGGCTTTCTCCTAAAGGTATCACTTTCTCTTGGTTCTAGCACCTATCAATAGCACTACTTTGAATACATGCCCTCAGGTGATCTTTAAATTCCAAAGTTCAGCAGACAGCAAGGCTCAGAGACATGAATCCCAGCCAGTCCTATTTCTATCAGGACTAGGTTCTCTCGATCTGACCTGCCACATTTCTGTGGAAGACATTTTACTTCCTGTACTTCTTTTTTTATATGGCAGCTTTTACTTAGAACACAGATCACATTCTCAGGACTCCGGGATTTTGAATATTAGAATCCAGGTCGGCCCTTAGCAAGGAGGGCACTTGCAGATTGGTTGATTTTTCCTTCAATATAACATCACATCACATCACATCACATCACATCACATCACATCACATCACATCACATCATATCACATCACAACACAACACAGCATGACATGACATGGCATGACATAACATAACATAACATAACATAGCACTCATACAGTAAATGCCTCTCAAAACAGTGAGTAGCTCTCCCCAAACCCTCTCAATTAGTACTCCCAGCCCTTGTCCTTTAAGTAGCAGCTCCTCCCTTTCAGACAGAGCAGGAACCCAAGCAGGTACCAGGGGTTTAATTGATTTGGATGTTTAGAATCAAATTTCATTAGTTTGAATTACTTCAATTTGCCTAATTTGTTTACTCTTTGTGAGCTCTGCTAAGCTCAGTTTAACATCTTCTAAGCTGTGGTGTCTGTCTGTCACCATTGATACATACTCAAATTGCCCCTGCAAAAGAGTGGACCTGGAGTAACAGGTCTTAAAGAGTACAGCTATTTGTTTTTAATATTTCTACATACAACACAATCAAATGTGGAATCCATGACACTGGAGAACTTTATTTCCATAAGACAATTCTCCTTTAAAAAAAAAAAACCAAACAAACAGAAAAGCCTTTCAGTTATCTTTGAAATGTTTGGGTACTAGGGATTCTCTAAACGCCTCGTCTTGTAATTCTTGGCAGGGCTCACCTCATTATTTTGTCGTTTTCCCTCAAGAGACTTTTAACAGGGCTAGTGAGATGGCTCAGCAGGTAAGAGCACCAACTGCTCTTCCACAGGTCCTGAGTTCAAATCCCAGCAACCACGTAGTGGCTCACAACCACCTGTGATGAGATGTGACACCCTTTTCTGGTGTGTCTGAAGACAGCTACAGTGTACTTATTTATAATAATAAATAAATCTTTTTTAAAAAGAGACTTTTGACAAGCCTGTGTTTAAATGTGTTACATGCTTGTTTGAGGGCAAAGGATCTGATTTTGTGACCACTAGAATTGCCACATCAATCTCTTCCAAATACAAAGAACTTTAATCAGTAACATGACTTTTAGAACTAAAAACTTTTTTAGAACTAAAGGTCATATTATATTTCCAGAAGGAATCATTAGCAATTATTGCTTCTGAGAAAGAGTGCCAATGGGGAGACTTTTCTCAGGATACCTGTTTATCCATGCTTAATTGTAATACTATGTTTTTCTTCTACACTAGCTTTATTTAAATCACAAATCTGTAACGGTAAATTGTTCAAGTGATGCTGAACACAAATCACTGACTGATACAAGTCAATATATATAAACAGAATTTTTTAGACTTTGCTTTCCTCCTAGAGATTGAAGGTTAGTACTGTGAGAGTTCTCATATTGCTAAAGGAAGAACCCAGATTCAAAGAGTATGCAGGAACAAAGAGCATTTATTGTGCAGAAACAACCAGCATGTAGGGGCCACCACTGCTTCAAAATGCTGACCCAGATAAAGGCACTAGAGCCTCTTTTATAACTGCTATTTTCTGATGTCAAAACTCCCATAAGAACTCTACAAGTCTTCAGGTGTCACAATTTAATCACTTCTGAAACAGCAAACAGGCATCTAAAATCTAGAGCGCATTCCAAGAGGCTGTAAAACCATTAACCAAAGGTCATAAGAAAGGAACTAAGGATTTACTATAGGTGCAAGGACGGAAGATAAAATATTGACTGGCTTTATCTATACAAAACTTCAAGGATAACCTATTTATTGTCCTTAATTCTCCATGTTACTAGCTGTAGAGCTAGTAACAAATGATGAATGTTAGGCAGATAATTACTCTGGGCTGGGCAGCCTATCCTGTGGTTATTCATTCATGACACAGGAAAGCAGACTATCTGGGGCATTCTGAAGCTTTTAGATTACCTAATCCTAACAACACAACAATAAAATGTTTACTTATCTTACATCTAAGTCACTTTGCTTCTACAACTGATCTGTCTGTCTGAGTGGATATGCATGTAAATATTCTCTGTAAACTTCTTATTCAATTTATGACCTGAATGCATGTGCAAACTTGTAGTGAACATTTTTTCCATTTTTTATTAGATATTTTCTTTATTTACATTTCAAATGTTATCCCCTTTCCTGGTTACCCCTCCAAAACCTCCCTATTCCTTTCGCCTTCGCCCTGCTCACCAACCCACACATTCGTGCTTCCTGGCCCTGGCATTCCCCTATACTGGGGTATAGAACCTTCACAGGACCAAAGGTATCTCCTCCCATTGATGACCAACAAGGCCATCCTCTGTTACATATGCAGCTACAACCACGAGTCCCTCCTTGTATACTCTTTGGTTGGTGGTTTAGCCCCAGAGAGCTCTGAGGATACTGATTAGTTCATATTGTTGCTCCTCCTATGGGGCTGCAAACCCCTTTAGCTCCTTCGGTCCTTTCTCTACCTCCTCTATTGTGGACCCTGTGCTCTGTATGCACTCACTGATAAGTGGATATTAGATCAGAAGTTTGGAATACCCAAGATACAACTCACAGACCACATGAAGCTCAAGAAGAAGGAAGACCAAAGTGTGGATACTTCAGTACTTCTTAGAAGGGGAAACAAAATACCAGTGGAAGGAGTTACAGAGACAAAGTGTGGAGCAGAGACTGAGGGAAAGGCCATCCAGAGACTGTCCCAAGTGGGGATCCATCCCATATACAGTCACTAAACCCAGGCACTATTGTTGATGCCAACGAGTGCTTGCTGACAGAAGCCTTATATAGCTGTCTCCTGAGAGGCTCTAACCATGTGTTTCTGCTCCCTGAAGAGTGCTGAGAAAAAGAGTGGAGACAGGCTACCATCTCCTTTTTCAGGATGGCCTTTCCTTCATTCTCTGCTCTACACTTTATCTCCATATTTGCTGCTGTGAGTATTTTGTTCTCCTTCTAAAAATGACTGAAGCACCCACACTTTGGTCTTCCTTCTTTTTGAGCTTCATGTGGTCTGTGAATTGTATTTTGAGTATTTGGAGCTTTTGGGTTTATATTCACTTATCAGAATCATCTCTGTAAACTTAAGGAGCATTGTGAGAGAGAAGGTGGGAAAAATGTAAGGGCTGGAATTTTGGAAGAAAGGTTTGAAAATAAAAATAAAATAAATGTATAACTTGGAAGACTTTTACACATATGGAGAAAAAGAAAAATGTAGACTTCATTTTTTTCTGTCTTTGCTGTTTTGGATGTCCTCATGAACAAAATGAGCTGAACTGTGAATGATAGTTTGGAGAGAAGTCAGACATTACAATAATTAGAAGGCATGCTAAAATAAAAACATTGTTTTCATCAAACAAACCATTGCAATCATGAGCTCATGGCAGCTGCATTTACATAAATTGGGCCTGCACAGGACTGACTCTGTCAACCATCAGCCATAGATATGAGAAGGGACAAGAGGCTCTACCCCTTCTTGCTGTACTGCTAACTGTTAATGGATTCTGGAAGGGGGAGTTATTATCTTTGTTGTATACCCATTGCTGTATTGACCAAGTTCTAATGGACAGCTTGAATACTATAATCACACACATGGTCTTGGTTAAACTCAGTAGGTCACTAAACAGAACAAAGCAGAGTGTGAGAAAATGATTTGTGGTGAAGAGAGGATGGGAGGGAGTTAAGACAAAGTAGGAGATGAGAGTAATAAGTATGTATTTTATAAATATGCCAAACTGTCAAATTTAAGTAATTGTAATAATAAAAGAGAACCTGCCCTTGGTAAGTATAAGTCTCTCCCAGGGAGACTAGAGGCAAACCACTGAGCCTCTCAGAAAAAAGAGAAATAACAAAAGAGAAAAGAGAAGAGGATTCTACCTCTCTGAAGACACCTGGCATCTCACCTCCACATATCTTGGGGCTTGGGACTTTCCTTTGGAATGTCTCTTATTCCCAAGACAGACTGAAACAGAAAGCATTTCCCAACACATGGGCATATCATTTGTGACTCATATCTTTAAAGATAAATAATAAAATGAATGTATATCTTTGAAGAATTTTTACACTTAAAGAGAAAAACAAAAATGTAGGCTGCTTTCATTTTCTTCTGTCCTACCTGTTTTGAATGACCCCAAGAACAAAATGAGCTGAAATGTGAATGATAGTTTGGAGAGAAGTCAGATACTACAATAATCAGAAACACACTAAAATAAAAGCATTGCTCTCAGCAAACTCAGGCCAACTGGAACTTAAACAGTTTAAGAATATTTTAACACTCTTGCTTGTATATATGATTCCAGGTAGGTATCTCATTCTTTGTGAATGATTAATATAGGTGATTTTCTTTTTTCTTTTTTTTTTGGTAAAAGAACAAAAAAGTAAATGTACCATAAGGCACACAATCCAGAGTCCAAACACCATATATAGAAATAAAGAATTCAGATGATCAGAAAAAAATAGTCTTTATGGTTAAGTTATATAAGTAATTATTTCATTTTCTTACTTTACTTAAATATCATGTGTCTCTGGACTGACTATATAGAGGTAAAATTGACATAGAGAATAATTATAGCCACACTAACATGAACAGTTAAGATCAGATAGCTTAAGCACTCCCATCAGTGGAAGTCTGAGTTATCCATCCCTCAGTTTCTTTTCCAGGTTCCATACACATCTACCACCTTGTAGAGCCTTGGGGAGAAGAGTCAGTCTACAAAACAGCATACATGGCCTTGTGCCATCTGGCTATTTTCTCAGTCCTCTGAGTGCTGTCTGTGCTTCTATATCCTTCCAAACCACCTTCAGAAAGCTATTGATTTCATGACTGTCAGTAGAGAAGGAAAATGCCTCTCTTTTCCTAGTCCTTCTATGGGATCCCACAGCAAACTTCTGGAATGCTGTAGTGATTTTTCTTGTTAAGACAGTAGCATTACTGAGATATAATTCATGGACTGCATTTTTCCCTTCTAGGTATACAAGCTAGGCTCATAGTCCTAATAATGTGGGAGGGTGCAGTAGAAGTGTAAATTTGAGGCAAGCCTTAGTAAGTAATATAGGGAAACTCTGCAACTAACTTGGCTAGCTATCCAGCTGTGCTGGCTAGTTTTATGTCAATCTGACACAAGCTGGAATTATCAGAAGATACCTCAGTTGAGAAAATGCCTCACGGCCTTAGCCCAGAGATCCGGGCGGGATTCGCCATTTTCTCTCGGGTGAGTTTCTGAGACCTGAACA